>NW_010099667.1:0-2452 GCF_000699245.1 Pterocles gutturalis | reverse complement strand
CTGCAAGGGGCCGCGCCTGGTTTTGCCCTCCGCAGGACGGCTCTGCTGGGCCAGGTTACTGCCTTCCCCGTGCCTCCCGTTTCAATACCGCGTGTCCTTGGCTCCAGGGACGACGGCAAAGTTTAGCTCAGCCCACAGCAGCTGCTCAGAGAACCTGGTTCCAGGTCCTCCAGCACGCACACAGGTGTGTTCATGTCAGTTAAAACCACCTTCCCCACACCAGAACAGTCTTCCACTGTTCCAGTAACGCTAGAGTCAAAGGGGAGATGGACTAAGGAATACACCTCCAGCACTGAGCTTTCCCTTTTTCTACTTAACTATGACAATAGAAAATGCAAGACCAAGAACTAGGCAAAATATGTGGGATAGAAGGGAAAAAAAAAAAAAAAAAAAAAAAAAGGAGTACCTGTTCAAGAAAAGCCTCTTTACCTAGAAACACTGAGAATTCTCACCTGACGACAGGTGATCAGCGACAGATACAGCAGGTAGGCAAAATGTCATCATGTTTTGCACCAGCAGAGCACATCTGGAGAGGTACATCTGGTGACGTGGAAGACAGTTTTACAGATACACATTTTCTTATCATGAGCAAGTGAGGCTTGATGGTTAGGGAAGAAATACAGATCAATTCATTACATTCTAGTTTTCTGCTAGAACCCCAACATCAGTTTAGAATATTGTTGAAACTCCCAAAAGAATCTCACCTTACCTTTGAAAAATATTTCCTTTTGCAGCTAATGGGAACAGAAATGAAAACATCTGAAAAGGTTCCCAGCTGTTCCATATATAATCTTTTGCTGCAAATGCAATAAGCTACTAGCTCTTGGCACACAAACCATGACAGGCAAAAAGCCGAACAGTTTTGTCCAACACTGTTTTAGGCCCACATAAAATGAACTCCCCATGTTTGTCCCTCCCATCCTCTATTCTCCTTAGAGATATTCTTTATGCTCGTGATTGAAGATTTTTTAGGCAAGCAGAGTCAGTAAATAAAAGGAGGCAAGCAAGAAGGAAGGCTGGGTCCTCCCTGCCCTTTTCTGTTCCATATAGGGCCAAGGGTCCATCTCCCATGACGTACTTACACATAACAAAGGGAGCAGGTAAATTTATTAGATCCAAAGACAACAAAGAGACATTTTGCATTCCAACCAGGCAGAGTAACCTGTGCTCTTCAAGCAAAGAAGCGGTATTCCTAATAATACAGATTGAAACTCTGTCAAAAGCAAGCATACTGCAATAATAACAGAATGAACATCCTACAGCAGGGTTTGTACCCCAGCACTTGAACCTGTTACAGCTGCGGGGGAGCAGGGGGGAAAACCCAGACACAGCTCTACAACATGTGTGCTACGAGAATATATATAAAGCTGATCTGAGTCCACATGAGCTCAGAAAGAGAACTGAACTTTCCAGGTATATACTGAAATGGAACAGTTGGCTAAACAGAGACAGAGAAAAGAACAAGAGCACTGATTTCATGAGTTGAATCTAAGCAGAAAACAAATTCTGTAGGCTTGGAACTCTGTAACCCAAAAATAAGTGGTGAGATGTGACTGGCATCATTATAATTTTTCAAGTTGGTAAAAAAACTACTTAAATGTCAACCTTGCACAGGTACAAAAATCCAAAGCAACGAAAATTTATTTCTCTTCCTGTTTTCACTCTCGTACGGTAAGTTTATAGTAATTGTGGAGATGAGTCTGACAGTCACAAACACGCTCATGGGGCTTGAGGTGTACTTAAGTCACCATGAAGGGTCTGGCCGCAGCATTTGCAGGCATACCCAAGCCGTCCTTAGTCTGGCTAACACAGGGAGCCACACCGGAACAGCAATATCCATACGCTGTTAGGTAAATGCTGTGCTATACTTCTGAGGACCCTGGACTTTGAAGAGCTACTGTATAGAATTACAGCTTCTTCCCCAGAGATGTACGGAGTTTACGCAGATACACCCTTTTGGTACAATATCCTCTAACGACACACCCAGTTTCCATTAATGTTGATACAGCAGAACTCCATTTTCTTTCATGGAAACAATATTCAGGTTGCATGTTTAGTTTACTTTTCAGTCTGCTGGCATTAAGAGATAATAAAACAAGTTTACAGTTCGATAATGCCATGTATTTACCATTAATCAAAATTACTGCTAAAGAGATTTTTGTTAATCATTAAAGTGATATAGTAAATTATATTTCTAATAGGCAGAAACACACTAAAATAATGGCAGTGCAGTAACTGAAGGTGAAATAGTTCAGCAAATTCTGACTACACAAATGTGTTGACATTAATCATTGCAAACCATTGGAGAACATTTTATTTATCCCAGTTCATAAACTTGGATTTATTATGAAGTATATTGCAGTCATAAAATACATAGTTGACAATTTACTAATTCTGTATTTTTCACTTTTTCTAAGTTTGCCTTTTTTCTTTTTATAATATATATATTATT
>NW_010099666.1:384-1102 GCF_000699245.1 Pterocles gutturalis | reverse complement strand
TTTAAGTTAACTTTAACCCACGACAGTTAGTTAGCATCAATATTAACAGGAATATGGCAAAACCGAAGATAAATGATGTGTCCCATGTGAAATGGTGGGTCAGCAAAACGGGTCCTAATTCCAGCCCTATCTGATTGTACTTTAGGAAAATTTATTCTTTCATTCATGGAAGCTGAGAGAAATGATAGATTCAAACTTCATAGATAATACAATTATTTCATATGTAGTTTACGAAAAGGACCTTTGACATTTCACCACAAGGAACCATTTTAACCACCAACCCTGTGAACATCCACACGTGCTGAACACACTTACATTACATGTAATTATTATTCTGTGGGAGTGAAAGACCATTGAAGAAACAAAAGGGAGTAGTATGAACCTACAGGTTTGCATGGAAAAAAAATGAAATAGTATTGCTGTTGGAGTGGGTGCAGAGGAGGCCATAGAGATGGTCAGAGGCTGGAGCACCTCCTGTGCAAGGACAGGCTGAGAGAGTTGGGGTTGTTCAGCCTGGAGAAGAGAAGGCTCCGGGGAGACCTTCCAGCACCTTCCAGTGCTGAAAGGGGGCTACAGGAGAGATGGGGGGGCTCTTGATCAGGGGGTGGAGGGATAGGATGAGGGGTAACGGCTTAAGCTGAACATAGATTTAGAATGGATGTTAGGAAGAAATGTTTTCCTGTGCGGGTGGTGAGGCAGTGGCCCAGGTTGCCCAGAG
>NW_010099666.1:0-343 GCF_000699245.1 Pterocles gutturalis | reverse complement strand
GAGGCTTTGAGAAACCTGGGCTAGTGGGAGGTGTCCCTGCCCATGGCAGGGGGGTGTAACTAGATGATCTTTAAGGTCTCTTCCAGCCCAAACCATTGTATGATTTTTAAGAAACTTGAAAAAATATGAAGCTGCTTTTTGTAGTGATGCATTATTGTAATGTGTTGTAAATAGGACCATTGTAAGCTGAAACCTCTGCAGCATCCATGGACACATGAGGCCATCCCATGAAAAGATCCAATGACAGATCAGTGCTGTTTTTGTGTGGTTTTTCGCAGCTAAGAGCTGTGGCCCAGGTCAAAGGAGAAGCATCCCACTGTGGCCTGTTCCAGCTGCTCCCTGC
>NW_010099665.1:0-23750 GCF_000699245.1 Pterocles gutturalis | reverse complement strand
TATATGTATCAGCTCCTTTTATGTTTCTGAGTTCAATTCTGGCAGATTCCTGTGGGCTGAGCAGCATGGGACGTCATTTCAGGGTAGCTTGTCCTGTAGCATACAGTGTTATTCTCACAAGTGGGCGCTTTTACATTTAGCAGAACACAAAGCCAATTGTAAAATGAAGCTGAAAATAAATAATTCAATTAATCAAGCCACTCAGACGTTTTGACAGGTCATTTAACACCGTGCCTCATGACTCACAATCCACCCCAGCTAAAACAAAAGTTGCTTTAGGAAATTGGCTGCACTTGCAAATGTTGGATCTGGCTTGGACTTCTTCATGCTAGTCAAGATCCCATTTGTTGAGAATAATGAGACTGGGTACAGACAGGAGACATGGAAGGGGAAAATGAAGTATGAGGGATACATTTTCTATGAATCAGAGGTGTTCTTCTATGGCAATACTTTTTTTTTTTTTTTCCTTAAAGATATATAAATATACCTGCCCAGGATATGCTCCTGTGCAACTTCCCTTGACAACTGGACTGGTACATGGAAGAGAAAGAGGCCACTGCAAAGGGAAATCAAGTGAGCAGCTACATCAAAAGGAAGGAGAGACTATATGAAAAAAAATAAAAATTAAAAAGCACAGAGTTTAAAATGTAACCAAGAGCCTATTTTAAAATAAATAAATAAATAAATGAATAAAAACAAAGGAAAGAACAAGCTGGGATAAGCTCACTAGATGCCAAAGGGATACTTTAAGGGTACAAGGTCTCAACATGGATAAGGCGGCGTAAACACATTCAAACAATGCAGACTCAAACTGCTCTCTTTGAAGAATGCATCTCTCTGAGCTTCAGAAACAGAAAATTCCTTAGTGATAATCTAGCATACACAGGAAACTAGTCTGAGCTTTTCCTGGGCTACACGCTTTTGGCAAAAGATATTAAACCCACAGAAGAGCCTGAAGAGTAGAAATATGGATAAAGACTCATATAGTTGTAACCTCTAAAGAAGAAGAGCAACATGCTTATGAAAAACTTCAAAACATTAATTCGCCAGCCAGCTCCAGCAACTCTACTGTAGAAGCTGTGTTAACAAGAACGCAGCCAAAATGCTCTTCTCAGACTGCCACAGGAGTGGCATTCAGGTGGCTGCTTCTTTCAACAGCGGGCACTCACATACCACAAATTTGTAGGAGCCAATAAAAGCATTTTTAAAAATTTTTTTTACATTTCTTTTATTTTTTTTAGAAAAGGTGATAATTTGACTCTAATTTTGTGATTACACATTCTGAAATCCTCAAATCATACCCTGCCCTGTTTAAAACAAACCTGAAAACTTGCATTTTTACCAGACTTCTAAAGAATCCGTGCCATTGATGCCACCTCCCCAGAAAAGCCTCGTCTGCTGTTACCACTGCTCTGTTGTCATAGTGCTGGCAGTGCCGACAGCCTCAGTGTCAGATGTTGGTAAGAGCTCTGACCACGGGTTACGCAAAGCTTTAAAAACTTCAGCTGCTGGTCAGCACTGACCTCTCAGCATTAACAGCTCTTTTGGAAGTGAGCTAGCACTAAAGGAAATATAGTGAAAAGCTCTGGCCACTATATTAAAATAAAGCCATCAAAAGACATTCAAGTGATCCGGCTGCACCCGTCTGAAGGCTGAACAGTCCTTCAAGAAGTGAATACATCTGGAGCCAACAGGGTTTGCATTCTGCTATCTCATGCTGTAAAAGACAGCGGCAACTAGCTGACCCTGGCTGGCAAGGTTTGCAGCCAGCCACTCTCCCAGGAACCCAGTGCTCATAGTGCCCAACTAGAAGACAAATGGAAATGGAAATGCTGCATGGGAAGATCCATCCACCTGTGGGATGCCCAGATCAGCCCCAAACAAGCGGAAGAGGGAAAAGATCCACAACTCTGTTCATTTTCATTTGGGAAACAGCATGAAACTTTACTCCTCCAAAGCATCTCCATTACTCCTCTCTTTCTTTTCTTTAAGAAAAAGAGGAACTTCTCTGATGGAACATCAGAAGCAAGGAGGAAGGGAATTTTTCCCTGAAAACTTCTAGAGACAAGAACCAACTCCCCTTCTCACTGCTATGTTATTCCTCGTGCTACTAACTTTACTGTTCTAGAAAACCTGCAGTAACTTCAACAGACCTTAACCAGGCTAGTGCCAGGTATACTGGCTTGACATCGCTCACCTGTGTTGGAACGCTGGAGAAGCGATGGTTTGGCTGTCCCGGTGGCCAGGCTGGAGGAAGGGACAGAGAGGGATTTATATAGAGCCGTTTCTCGGTGTTCTTTAAAACGCTCCGCAGCCATGAGTGCATTGGAGAGCTCTTGCAGGGGCATATTGTTAATATCTGAAGAAAATGGACTGAGCGGGTTCTCCAGGCTCATTAGCCAGCTCGTGTTACCTGGTGAGAGAAAATTAGGGAAGAGTGTTATGGAATCCCAACTCCAGAAAGTTTACAACTCACATTGAAAAACCACAAATTGTTTTGGATTCTGCAAGTAAAAATCAAAACAGACCAAGTTCTCAGTTCTCCTGCCATTTAGCAGAATCACATGATTGATTTCCTATTTTCAGTGAGTAGCTCCCAGTACTCTGTGCCTCACCCCAAGCTCTTCTGAAACCATCCTTCGTAACTCACTACTACTACAGATTCCCAAAAGGCATCCAAAACACTCAGGTATTTTAATTAGTGATATCAAGTCAGTTATTTTCTTAGGAAGCAACTTTCAGCTGAAACAGACAATTCCCTGTTAATGTTGTGTAGCATACCAGTATTCACGAATTTTGACCTTGAACATGTCATTACTCCTTCCCTAACAGCAGACACAACTGTGCAGCTGCTATAGCCATAAGCTTCATTCATCTCACATCTAGATGGGAAGCTAAACACAGCACAGACAGATTTTTCAAGAAAGATCCCGGAGCAGTGTACAAATGGGAATTGCAAAGTAGGGTTGATATTATCTGTCTCTATTTCCGTAGCAGTACTCAATATACCAATCTAAGTCCTTGCTTCAGTCTTTTCCCAGGTCCGGTGTAGATTTAAAACACTAAAGAGTGATTTCAAAGAAGCAAGTATCAGATGTATTACTTTCTAAAGGCAATAAGCAATAAAGAGATTCATTTGCAACTAAAGATGGATTTTTTTTCTTTATCCAGACTCTGATTTCTTAGCAAGTCAGAAGAGCTCACTGCACACTCGGGTAAAGATACCTGTGGGTCTGCGCACGAGGATTTCTGCCCATCCCTGTGTCAGCAGCGGGACATACGCAGCTAAGTTTGCTTTTTCTTTCTGCAGAGGTGTCTGTGGAGCAGGATTAGTCTTTTCTGATCGAGGTGCAGGAGCAGGAGGACTCTGTGTCCCTTGGGAAGTGGAGCCACTGGGGAAATGGGAGGCTGAGCTGTCTAAGGCACCGACACGTAAGGCATGACCACCTAGCAAGACAGACACAAAACAGAAGGGAGAGCCATGCTTAGTCAGCATGAAAAATATCTCAGAAGTAATAAGTCCTTTAAGCTCCTCCAGCAGCTGCGCTCACAATATTTGGAACCTAAGAGTACTTTACCTTGAGTGTGTTTCTTATAAACCATGAGGTTAGATAAACACAGGTGATTCTCACTGCAAATGCTCACCACTTTCATTCACCAAATTCACCAAAGCTTTCCTGCACGGAGACACAAGCAGGGGGAGCACCGCCACACCTGAGGCCAACAGCTGCTGCCCACTGTTAAATACCAGACAGGTCCGGATTCTCAAATCAGTTTAGACACAAGTCTCTTCAGCAGGTGCTTGGACACTTAAGCCTGCGACATGGACCCAGAAATGGCAGTAAGACTCCAGGAGAGGAACTTACCAGACATGGATCGGACTCTGTTGCGAGAGCTTCTGCAAACCTGCTGCCCAGCTTGAGATTCCAGTTTTGCTGGAGCTTCTTTAGTTTGTCTCACTTGCAAAACAGGGTCTGAGCTGTGGAAAAAAAGAAGATATTGATGATACTGAGAGAGGAATCAGCCATGCTGGACAAATAAAACATTCCTCTTCTGTTAAGTGGAAAACCAAAAAAGGTGCAGCTTTAACAGGGGTTTAAGTGCCTTTATTAGGTGGAAGTTTCTAGAAAAGGGAGCAAAAATTACCTTGATTCTGTGCTGCTTTGGAGCTCTCCGGAGTCTAGGCCAAGTAGGGACCTTGTCCCAGTTCCAACGCTTGTAGTGATGGTCACCAGCTTGTTACCAACCAGCCACGTCTTTGTCCTTCCTCCAGCCAACAGAAACTCACCCACAGGAGACCTGGAAACACATTTGTGATGAAGGCAGCTCTAGGTCTGCAGAGCACAGAGCCTGCACATGTGGCTCATTTCATGTAACAATGTAGGAGGTACTGCCTGCTCTCCTTCCTTAGGCAGGGTTTTTAACCCATCCCTCGGTCATCGACATACACATCAACCATCAGGATAAGGGATGAGCTGAATTTAATATCAACCGATGGTGGCACAGCCGTTACAGAGCAGTCCAGCTCAATCCTGGACACACATCACAGAGCAGAAGGGAACCAGCCTTGTCTGAGCTACGTGTCTCCTTCTGGGAAGGGCTAACAAGAAAAGTAAATGCCCTCTGTTTAAAGCCAGCTCAGGTCTGTGGCAAAGACTGTGACTGTCCAGCAAGGACACAGAGCAAAGCACCGCTCACAGCATGCCTCCACGGCTTCTCCTTCTGGAGAGTTCAAGGCTGAGGTTGGCTCCAATGGACTGCTCTCATCTCACCCCGTATTTAGCCAAGCCAGATTTTATCTGTGAGGAATGGCTTCAGAGCCGGGGCCTGCCCAGATCACCAATGTGCCATGGTAACTTTCAGGAATAAAGTGAAACATGAATCTCAAACAAAAACACGTCTCCCATGGTCACCGACTGACCCCTACCTTTTAGGCACCGCAGTGAAGTTTGAAAAGACGTATCGAGCCATCATATCCAGACAGGTCTCAGTCAGTTCCAGGTGGAGATTTTTTAAGTTGTCATCAGCCTGAGCCATTGAGTTTTCATCTGCAGAGCCCAGGCTTGAACTAGTGACGGATGTTTGTATCCGACTAGAAGAGAATGTTTCCAACTGACAGATCACATTGCAAAATGCTTGTCCCTGTCACCCGAAAGACGGTGTGATGCAGAACCGGCGATCCATGCACGTGCCAGATCAGAGAGGTGGCCGGACAGTAAACCCAGGACATCATAAAAATATTTTTGGATCAGCCTCATGTTGTACTTTGTAGATTGTCATTGCAGAAAGTGTATTTTATCTTGCGAGACTGAGATTAAATGTCCACCAACTGACCAGGTCAGGCCAGAGCTCTCTGATGTTGGGTGGCCCATGGGCAAGTGCACCAAGCAAACAGTGAGTGGCAGCACCATGCTTTGAGTTCACTTATCTACAGCGAGGGCAAGCGTCCCGTGACCTGCACAGCTTCCCAGGCAACATGTTGCCCATGAGCCATAAATCCAGGCACTCCAGACTTAACTTTATAATCCTGTCGTTTGCTTTTTTCTCTGCTGCATCCCTTTCCTTTATTGATTTTTTCCTCCAAATTCAGCAATTATGTAAAACCTAATTTAACTTGAAAAAAATTGCACTCTGAACAGGAAATTGGCACAAGAATAGAGAGCAACTCTGTCTTCAAATCCCCCAAGTTAGCAATGCAATTTAAAACAACTGCAATAAGAGGCCAGATTGCAGTATTTTATAAAGACAACTCCTTATGCCATCGTAATGCAAACTAAGCTGAGGTACAGCCAAATTTTTATGATGTGGCAACTTCTTTGGCATCATTAAGGGTAATTAACTGAACTTTTAGTTGCTACCATTTATATCTAAATACAAAAGAATAAAATAACCTAATAGGTTAATGGGGAAATCAGAGAACAAAGTGCCAGAATGGTATTCACGATTCAGCTACTTAAGTGTCTTTCCCCCAAATACCACATAGTTATAGTAAACAAATAAAGACCCAGAAAATAAAGCTTCACTGACAGCAATCCTTACAGATGAAGGCACTGTTATAGACAGCAATTTAACACTCAAGGGAAGTGATCTGGAAACACATTTTAAAAACTAGCATAAATTGTTTCATTTTTCATGTGAGCAAATCAATGTCTGAAATCAAAACTTGTTTTCTTTAGTTGTGAAAGCAACAGCTTCATACGGGCTGAGCACACATCTCACTGCTCTATGGAAAGACTAATTACGGTTTTCAAGGCGTCATACTTTAGACCAGAATACTTCCATCAGCTCCCTTTGCCTCAAAGAACAAATCCTAAACTGAGACCAGTACTATTCCTCAGTTTGGGAGGGCCTGTCCATAAGTTTGCAGAGTATCGAAAGCCTCTCCTGGGGCAGGTCACTGCTTAGAAGGCTGAAGTTTAGCGAGTTTTAACCAGGACTCTCCCCTTGCACAGAATGCAACCTTTTTCCTTTTTTTTTTTTTTTTTTTTGGTGTTTTTTGTTTGCTTGTTTTTCCCCCCTTCACCATCTTTACTTTGAAAATAGAAATTTTTGTTGCTAAAGCATCAGAGAATAGGGCAAAGTAACCATACGCAACATAGGGTGTGATGTGACAACCCAACAGCCGGCGTTGGGAAGCCACGGGATATCCATGGTACTTTCCCAAAACCTTTGGCTGTGGCTAAGGGCAGGTTTTTTTATGCCATAACAAAATCATGCAAGCATCCCACATGCAAATCCACCCTGCTTCCACCCACCCTCACAGTAAAATTTCCAAGTGCTGAGTTGCTCTTGGATTCTCCCCATTTAAAGTGCCTCTACCTGCGGACCACATGTTCAGACACACTGATGCTGCGGGATCGGAAGGCATCAACTGCAGAGGATTCTTTCAGCTCTTTCACTGGAGGAGAGTTATTCAAGCCTTGCTTTGCATTTTTGGCTAGTCTTAAACTACTAGGTGGAGAAGCACCAAGCCCCAAAAGAGGTCACAGGAAGGGAGGAAATCATTGTAGGGATGTAGGTTGAAAGGTCACAGGTCACAGGGTCAATATTGGGGGATCCCGGAGGGTGATGTAAAATAAAACAAATGCCAAAAAAAGGAAAACAAAAATTAAAACGTACAAACAAGCAGAGCTGAAAGCATTAAAAAGACAAACCACATTTTGAAAACAAGATTTTAAACATGCTACAAAACAAATGAAATTAGTACAAGTTAAAACAAAAAACTGATTGAAATGATAGTTGGAATACTGCGCTGTTAAACAAAGGCAAGAGCACCTGAGTGCTAATTTGGCACAGATTTCTCAAATCTGAGAAGTTCTGTGCAGTTCAACCACCTCCTGTGTTGCTCCAACTCACCACTTCAGTGAAGCTAAAACCCTGACTACTTCCCCAGAGCCTAGATCCCAAAATGCTTCACCAATGCCAGGAAGCAGCACATTTTTCTCCGAGACACGGGAATACGTCAGCCACCTCTACCTCTGTAAGGCCTGGCCCAAATCTGAGCTTCCACCCTGACCCACAAAACCCCCAGGGTGAGCCAGAGGTGCCCCTCAGCTCAGCTGGAGACACCGGGGGAGACCCAGCCCATCTATCTGAGACTGATCCTTCTCACACTGCACGGACGGAAGGGCAAGAAGACAAACATCCTCTTGGCTGCTGCTGACTGCACGATGTTTTTCTGTCAAACAAGCTATCTCATTTCAGGTGCCTCAGGGTAACCCACTTGGCTTCCAACTGGAACAGAAAGGAAGATAAGCCTTTGCACTGTCAGGTGCCAACCCCATGTGGGAGATGACAGCAATTAACGATCTAAGAGGTGCTTTAACTAGCCCCAGCTGAGCTGCATGCCTGGCTCAGCACTCATTTGGACAGAACAGTTGGTCAAAGCAGTGCGTATGCCCATATACAAAATGCAGATACTAATTTAACCCTTCTGGCTCTTTCTAAAAGCGATTTATTTGTTCTCCTCCTTTCAGTGAATTTTACATTTCAGATAGCCACCTGGAGAGATCATAATTTCTTCGTCCTTCTTCTCCCAACAGCCTCTGACAGATCATTTCTGGCCACAACTGGAGATGTGGCTGCAGAGAGCACAGGGCCATACTCTAAGATAACCACCTACACCACCATCATGCCATTCACAGCCTTGGGAACCGGTGGGATCCGGATCTCTTGGAACACCCAGCATCTCAGCTAGGGCACAGAAATGCTGCTTTTTTGGGCTTAAGGAGTGAAAACCAAGTGCACAAGCTTCTCAGGCAAGGAAACAGATATCTGCTTGAAGCTATTTCCTCTCTCGCTTGGCCAGAATCCACGCTCAGACAGACTCGGAGGCAGTGGCATCCTGCCATTCTGGTGTTTCGGATTGCTGCCTAAGTGCAGCCCACGCTCCCTAGCAGAGATTTCTGTGGAAAGTGATCCAGCAGCATTAGCAAAAACCTTTAGATAGAGTAGTATTCCAACCTGGTAGAATTTAACGAGTTCTTGGAAAAAAAGATTAGTTGAAATTCTAATTTGAGAGACGAGTGTCAAAAGGCTTCTCTTCCAAGTTTCTGAATGAAAGAGGAGGAGATGGGAGAGATGAAACACAAAACAGGGTTTACAGCTATAGCATTAGGGCAGGGATGGTGTTTCTTCGTTGCAAGATACTCGTTGAGCCTTGCAGTTGAAGTAGAGGCACTTTCCCCAGGGTTCAAATGCCACTGTGTGCTTACTGCACATTAACACTGAAGCAAGTTAAGTGAACCAATTTAGGTAAGCCCTGCAGGTAAAAGGACATTAGAGAGACCCTGCATGCCTTCCAAGGAATATTTTCCTACCCCAAGGCACTACTTTGAAAGACTGTTGGCAAGATATGATCTGACTTCTAAAGACATTAGGCTTTGCTTAAAACTGATGTAATGGCTTCAGAATTCAAAAAAGGCATCAGGCCATCCAGATACAGAGAAGGCAGCTGTCTGCCACCCAGTCTACACTGACTCGACAGATAATGCTCTGGAAAAACACAGCAATGGCTCTCTCAATTTATACAGGCTGCTAATCACAACAATTTCTCTGGCAATCATTTAAGTAGTCGCTACAGATGAATTATCAAAAGGAGGTAACACTACCAATTGAACACAGTATTCTATTACTTCTGGTATTACCCTTCTCTGTTACTTCTGGTAGCATCGTACTGACACGCATCCACCTGAAAGAACTGCTGATTTTCAAAAATTAACAACAAAGAGCCCCACACCTTACTGCAAAGGCTTATGAAACAGCCAGTGATGCTCTCACATGTACTATCAGACTGTCAGCTTGGCTTGATTCCAGCTTTTTACCAGCCTAAGTTTGTCTTCTACCAAACCCCTGACCTAAAGAGGTTTACTTTGCTTGCTTAAATGCACTGTCAGATTTTGGATAACTAGACCCAGACTCCCTCAGGAAAACACAGGGAAGGGTGTGAGCACTAGAACAGGGAATACAAGACCCTGCTGGAGCAAAATGTAATTTACCTTTTTGGCCTCTCATTCAGGCTTGTGCTGCGAGCCCTGAAACTGTCCTTCTCAGGCGTGTCATCAAAGGAAAGGAGGACATTCGAGCGCAAACCCTGCCGATTGAGACAAACAGATAACAGTTTGAATGGCTGGGATGCGCAGCTGAAAGACTGCAATCGTGGGCCAACGCACAAGAACTCAGTTTTGAAAAATACATTGACAAGAAAAGTAGAATTTTTCTACCTTCAAACAGAACTTTTTAACTTTGCAAACCAGTTTTTAAGTCATCATCTTTATTATGCAGTGGTTGATAAAGTAGTGTCCATTACCTTTGTAATATAGGGGACAAAGTCCTTTCGGAAGGGAAGGCGACACCGAATGAACCACATGGCTATCACGTGGTGGGCCAGGCAGACGATGTACTGGTTAAACCTAAAACAGCAGAAGGATCTCCACAGAGTTTAATGCTGCATTATGATGCCATTCCAGAAATGAACAGAAGGACTTCCCAATCTGAGAAACAGAACTGTTCCTTTACATACTATAAAAAAAAACCCCAAAAACCTCAAAAGTTCTGTTCAAGAAAAACAGATCTTTCATCCAAGGTGAATAAGTCCCTTCTTCAAAAAAAGCCTGGAGATACCGGAATGAGCAACATCCCATAAATAACCTTGACATGAGTACCACCAAAAAAAAGCATGTCTCATTCTTTTAATTTTAAGAGATGAGGAAGAAGCACATTTGCTACCAACTTACTTGGAAGGGTTTGTGTATGGTAGGGAGATGGCGAACACGCTGGCATATTGCTCCGCTGCAAAGTTCCTGTAGAGGTGAGGCAGCCTTGCTAGAGCTATGACAGTTTAAGAAGAAAACAAACACAGGTGAGGTCTGAACATACGGTATTCAATACCAGAATTCAGTTTAATTTGTATTGGTTTGTTTCTCCTAAATCACCAGCTGACAGGGAAGTTAACATCACAGTGTAATTTTGTGCTATTTAGGTTATAAGCAGCAAGGTGGAGAGAACAGCTTCGTATTTCCCATCACTGTATGGCTGCACTACACAGAGCGTGTCTCTTTCTTCATGAGCAAGTGCTTTAAATAGAAAAACAGTAACAAACAAGAGATGATCAAACATATCTTGAGGATGGTGCAAAGGCATCGTCAAAAACCAAGAAACCCTTACAGCGCATTCCATCTGACTAACACAAAATACCCACATTCGGTGAAAACAAAACATTTACAACTATAGAAGATCAAAAGTAGAAGAACATTACAACTTACTTGAGAGAAATTCTAAGAGAGGGATTGCCATGTTGGCCGTAGCAGAAATGTGGGTTAATTTAACTATTAAGACAGGAAGCGCCTTTATGATGATATCGGGCATCTCGACACTACAGACAGAGAGTGCCACAACGCACTGGCTTGCACAGCGATAAATAAGACCATGTTCCAGGCAATACACTATTTCACGCTAGAAGAGTAAAAAAGAAAAAAAAAGTTAGAGAAAACCTCTGATGTACCATCTCCTGACTTCAGTTAGCATTTCAGAATGGCTCGTAAGGTATCGCTACTGCAAGGCCCGTATGATGCACATGAATTCGTATCCAAAACGCGCTAACACTGAAACCCTAAATGATGTTGTATGTATTGGAGACCAAAATGTTAAGATGGGACTTTAATTATGTAGATTTTAGAAACTGTTATTTAAGTTTCTGATTAAACAGAATTTTTATGTTTATCAGCATCTTCCAGCAGAGGGTAAAGTCACCCAGTGACCTGCGAGGGGGGACAGGTATGGATGGAGAGCAGTGAATCCAACTGATTGGATATTTACCACTGCACAAAGTTAGCAAAGTATTTTTTCACCCTGACTCCATCCCAAATACAGCAGATGCAGCTTTTCCTAAGAGAAAAGGGCAGCATTACCGTGCACTTCTGTCTCCTAATCAGCTAGCATGGGAAAACGCTCTACGACACAGGCTCAGGCCCCATCCCCCCCATCCCTGTACTTTCCCCGTACCTGTTTAGCTTTGTCCAGATAATTATGATAGGATATTAACGCCGTCAGTACCGGAACTACAGCCAGATGCAAATCAGTGCGAGAAAAGCCGTCTGGGGTACCATGGAGCCTGTCAGTAGTCTTTTTGTCTGTGAGCTGATACATCACACACTAAGTTAGAACACTTCACACTAAAAATACTCTCTGAAAGGCAGCAGACAGGCACTGCCCACAGCTCCCTTTGCACATGTACACATACATACATACACAGAGAAAGAACACTCATTATTACCTGCTTCTGTACCTAAAACAACCCTCACAAAAAGGGAGGGTGAGTGGGGATTAACAACCAGCATGGTAATCTTCAAAATATTAGACTGAAATAAAAAAAAAACCCTCAGAAAAACCCTCCAACCAGCTCTCAAGCAGGGTAAGGATCTGGTGATGATACATCGGGAGGGGGCATGGCATTACCATGTAGCTCAGCGCAGAGGCCAGGAGGTCTATGTTACAAGGAGAAGTTAAAAACAGCACTTTATAGCGGAGGGATTCAGGTAATTTGTTGAGGACCAACTTCAACACCTTCCAGTCTGTCTCCTGGAAAGAAAGAAAAAGTTAAGGTGGAAAATTGTGTATGATTTCAGTTCAGTCTGGAAGTAAGACTAATCAAATTTCAGACAACATGCCATTTCCTAGGCAGATGTATGTCTTGGCATGATAGCTACACAAAAAGAAGTGCCATTTAGCTGTCACAAGTGACCTCCTGCCTGTCATCCAGCTCTAGGTGCAATACTGGCACTGCAAACTAGAAGACAACTTGTATCCAGACCTGGCTGAGCTCAGAAAGACAGAGACAGAATTCAATTCTCCGAACCACTAGCACAAATTAACGTTCAGAGCAAGACAACCCCTCAGCACATAACTATGTCCAATGCAACACTAACGAATGATTCACATTTACAGTTTATTAGCAACTGAAACATTTATCAATTCTCAAAATACTTCAAAAACTTGCAGTAGGAGGGTTTCTTTTTCAGAAACAGGATGAATTATTTGATCTTTGTTTAACAAACACATTTTTTTGCCCTGGTCTGCTCCGAAGCAGAGTGAAATGAATGCTTAAGTTTCAGAAGAGCTGAACCAGTGCTCCCACTGGTGGCTGCAAAGCTGCACAATCACACACACATTCTGCCTAAGGAGGAGGATTTCTGGATTGCTTTTCAGATGTTACTTAGACACTCTGGGATAGAATTCTCTAGCCAGCTGGTTGAGTTGACATATTTCACACGGAGACGACAGCTGTCATTAAGAGTGGACGTACCTGCTTCAGACACTGGAGAAGGACACCGAAGACCATTGAGTAGGGCAGGTGCCCTATACGAACGGTGGCGTTCTGGGAAGGCACACTGGGACTTCCTGAAGGCGGGGAGAGCGTACCAGGAGGCTTTTTCTCAGAAGCCCTCTTCTCTGCTTCTCTACAACATGCAAAGGGACAAAAATACATGTAACGTCACGATCATAACTGCCTATTCATGTGAGCTACACTGCTACCCTATTTGGTAGCCAGTTTAGTGACCAAACAACAATATAAACTGTATTTTCAATTAAAAACACAGGATTGTCCAGCAGACAGACAGCGATGAGTCAGGTTGGTCCAGTTAAGGATTTTTCTATCCAGGCCCCTAGCAAATTTAGAAAGATATCTTCTGGGGAGAGCTACACAAAGAACTTCAGACTAAGCTACAGCATTAAAAATAGCCAGATTTGTACAAATCATTGAATCAAACCCCAATGTGGAAACTGGTTTCAGGCAGGAAATTGCAAATATTTTTGTGAAGTTTTGTGAGCAGGAACAGAAATTTCATGTCTGAGATGGAGAGCTCTGTAGGCAAGTGATTTCTCAGAACAATTCACCAATGAGTTATTAGTTGAGACAATCCTAGGCTGTAACTACAGACTTGTCTAACAGCTGATTCATCAGGATTTGGAAGATTTAGAAAAACTGCAGATTAGTACTGACGGACTATTAAGCTCATACAAAAATACCAAATAGTTTGTAAAACAGCTTTTGCTTAATGCAATGAGAAACCTACACATAATCACACAGACAGTAAGGGCTGAACCTCACTGCTCCATCCTTGTTGGAAAGACCAAGACGGTGAAGGGAGTCAGCTCGAATGCAGGAAATCAAATACCTGTAACAGAGAAGACACTGGAATCACTCAAAACCCAAGCCAGGGGAATACTCTCCCACCTCCCCGTGTGATACTTTTGCAAGTACAAAGGGATTTTTTAACAAATGCAGAGGCTAGTTCTGCAGGAGACATCACTTCTGGTGTTACAGTAGATACACATACTACTATTAGCCAGGAAATAATTCTACTTCTGACAAGCTCTAGAGCTCACACACCCCATTTGCCACCCAAGAACCACAAAGACCGTGCAGCGCTCACCCTGAAAGCACAGGTTACAGCTAATACCTGCAGTCTGATGCTGCTAGCAACAGCAAGGCTGTACGCGTATATGTAATGGCGTTGGACGTGGTGAATCAGCATCTCGTACACCCGCATTGCGTGGCTGGAGGGTAAGCTGTAGAGTTTTGTCTACACAGGAAGAGAAACACAAACCAAAAGACAGACTGACAGTTGTTATTCAGAAATGTGTATCTGCACTGAGAATTCAAGAAAAACACAGTAAAAACATGCTCCTGAAAGCAAGCTGAACAGATGGCGCTGGAGAGAACCTCTGCAAAGACTCCAGAGCAACTCTGCTTGGCTCCAGGGCAACAGCTGGAACAACCAGCTCTTCACAACTGCTTCACCACGTCACAGGACACACTACCCAAACATAACAGATCTATTCAAGGTTATGAACCACTCCCTTTCTGTTACTTTATGAACACGTCTGCCCTCCACACATGAAAATGTGCTCAAATTTATTTTACAATGGAAATCAAGAAAATAAAACATTGAACGAACAGTCATACAGTTCTCAAAAGCAAAAGGAATGACCAGAACAAGAGTTACAATATTAAGTGGATAGAACAAAAGTCAGAATATTTAACAGTGGAAGAACGGTTATCTAAAAAGCCAGGTCCAGCAGAAGACTATTCTGAAGAAGGTATGTTTAATGCTCTGCAGCATTTACCTGAAGAATTATCAGGAGTCCAAGAACTGCTGTCTTGACATCCTCCAAAGAAGCTGAATACGATAGCAAGTCCCTCTCTTCCAGTTCAGAAGGAGATGAGAGAGAATGTGCAGCCACCTTTTAAGACGAAAAGCAACACACGGTTTAAATCTGCAACACACCTTTTCTTTACTTCCATCCTGGAAGGTCAGGAAAGGCTACCGCAAGGCATCCTCGCTGGAAATTCTGCTGCAAACCCCGTCAGGTAGCTTGGATGTGCATTAACAGGGTTTCTAAAGCTCCCTTCCACTCTGCACTTCAGACTTGCAGCCTCCAAACCCCAGCAGTTATACAATATCCTGCTGAGCCATGCAACTGGTAACAGTCACGGCTTAATCTCCTCAGCCAGAGGAAGAGGATCTGGCAAATGATGTGGTGATGTTACTGACAATTGACCGAACTCTGCCTCACCTTTTCGATGATATCAAGCAAGCTGTTGAAGTGATGTGTGTTGCAGCCTTCAGCCAGGTCTACGAGTAGCTGAGTGGCCAGTTTTCGGACTTGATGGTCTTTATCCTCTGGAATGTGAGCCAGCTGAGAGATCACAACCAAGTTTATCAGCTCTTCCTGCAAGAGGACAGACCTCAATAAGCCTGGACATTTTGCTGTCAGCTGTTTAATCAGCATGTTAAAGAGACAAATAGTTACAAAGAAAAGAACACCGCTATCAGGCTTGCTCCTCAACGAACTGTTTGGTTCCTTAATCTTTCCTCTTCCATCTAATTAAGTATTTCTGTATGCCACCCCACCAAATATTAACGACTTTTGCTGAATTTGGATTTGATGCTTTGGTTTTTGTCTGTCCTACAGATCTGATAGTCCAGGCTCAAACAGACTATTGACAAGAGACTTGTAGGGGTTGGTTTTTTGAGAGAGAGAAAACATGCAACAGCATCATGTTTTCACAAATCTTGAAGGAACCCACTTAAGATCTCACACGTGATCATCAGAAAAGATAAACACACACCTCATAGAACTGTCTGTTGATGCTCAGGACAAAGGACAAGACATCCAGAACTTTTATACGAACAGCACTACGGCTTTCGTTCCTGAAATGGGAAGAGCAAACTCAAGATGAATAAAATAAAGTTTCTGATATTTAGGGAAGGGTGTAGAGAAGAAAAGGAAAGTAAAACTAAAATAAACTAAGAACCTTCTTAAGATTCAGAACAATAACTGTTAGAGGTCAGCTGGGCCTCCGGTTAATGTCTCCATATACGAAATCAGATTCAAGAACAAGTGGAAACTGGAATCCCAATTCAGCTTTTACAACTTCTGGAGACCTGTAACTGCAGTTTTCCCATTTCCAATCCAAACTAGGAAGCACATGTCAGAAGAACAAGCACTCTGGTGAGCAAATTTAAAACCAAACATATGGCACCAATGAACAGTTGCTCTTTGGCAGCATTTCACAGATGAGACAGAAGTTTGTTATTGCTGTATGGTGATATTTCAGAGCATAAGAACACTTTTAGGAGTACCAATTCAAAACCAGATATTATTTTCATACTGGATAATCATATGCAATCCTGATGCTTAGCAGGAAAGCCTTGTTTGGTGTCAGAACTACAAAGAGCTGTGGAGTTGAACCATAACTGCCTAAGCTAATTGGAATAGCACCATCCAATGGAAATAAAGAGGAAAAAAAAAAAAAAAAAAGCAGCATAAATAACTCAGTGGAAAGTTATTCTTCTGTTAAACAAAATCCTTTCATGTACTGTGCTCTGAAACTACCATACTTCTAAGAAGTAATTTACAAACATTAGAACTCCAGAAAGAAGAATTGTCTAACATGAAATGGTGGCAAGAAACATTTGAAAGTGCCTTGTATTCATAAAGTTTTGAGTTCATACCTGAAGAATCTCTCCATTAACATCTGCAGGTTGTGAATCCAGCCATCTTTGGCAGGATGAATGGATTGAGCTCTGTATGTTATCAAGTTTAATACAGAAGATTCCTTTCATGGAAAGATCAAGAACTGGTTTTAGTGTATAAGCAAATACAATATAACCATTTCCCCCCACCCCTGAGAACAAGGCTCATGTCCTTGCTGTGAGTTTCTGAACTCTTGATATTTTAGGACTCCCAACTTTCAACTGTACTGAGTAACAAAACAGTTTCAACTGGCAATAAGGAAATTCTTACTGGTCTCTGATCAGCACATCTTTCCACCAGCTCAAAAAATCTCTCTTCAGAGCCATGGAATTCATTCTGGTCACAGAGTTCTTCTACTGTAGTCAAAAGATCATGTACAATGGACTTAAGTTCTTGGCTCTCCAGAGTCTGAAACAGAGACAAACACATTCCTAGAAGACTTCTACCTTACCAGAAAGTGCTAACTTTTAAACACAAACAGAAAACTTAGTTGAGAAGCACAGTACGGAGAACTGGGCTAAACCTTCATCCAGCTTCAGAGTTCACCAGAGCGTACAAATAGGAGATCAACTTGCAAAAATAGTTATGGCAAGTCTTCTGACCAAAAGCACACCAAGGCAGGCTCAACACTCACCTGCAGCTGTTGCAGTAATCGCTCCATGATGTCCAAAAGGATATCCCACGTTACAGCTTGCAGCTCCTTCCCATACTTCTTTATGAGACGTGTTATGGACAGAACTATCTCGTAAGATACAACTGCATTGGGACATGTCATGGCCTGGAACACAAAGCATTTCCGTCAGTTCACAACTGGAAAGCAGTGATCAGTAACTCTCTTAAATTCAAATGAAACATGCCTTAATCTTTAGGAACTTAGCCTGAAGGTCTGAGATAAATATATTCAAGTCTATACACACAAAGGGCAAAGCAAAGAAACCTTTTATAAAGCGCAGTTCTGCACTCTTGCAAGCAGCTGTAGATCAGATGTCAAATACAGTCCCATCTTACAGGAGGTTAAAGTTAGTAATCCCTGCTCGATGCACTTGGATGAGAAAATTTTAAGAGAGGCTGTTCCTGAAGACACCATCCCTGACTTCTTGTACCACACACTGGAAAGACTGGAAGTTTTTTCTTTGTTTTCATTTTTTAAGCTAAAGTACCCACACTTTAGATATTTGATAAAAAGAACTGAGATTTTGCTTTTCTGGCCAAAGTTATTCCAGAAGGAGGCCTCACTTTCAAACTTAAATCCTCTGTTGTTTTGGTGTTTCCCCACACTTCACCCCATACCCAATTGCTGTCTATTGTCCTCCAGGCATATAAAGATCTCTTTGATGTAGGGGAGCACATTTTTCCTATAAATGTGTATAGGTCCAGATGTATAACTGATTAAAAAGTTTCTCCAGCATCCCCTCCTACCTTGAGGAACGAAGGCAACACTGAAGTTGGGGAATTCTTGAGCGAATTGAGGCGATGAGCACCCCACAGAGCCATCCCGACAAAGAACACAGCTCCTCTCAGCAGCGCTGCATCCGCCATGTAAGCTCTAAAACAGATGGAAGGAAACTCTTAGACCATACTAGCATGTAAGGGTCAACAGTAATTCCCAGCTGTTATACATCAGAGCCTTGCACAGCAATTTACAAACATTAAAAGCAGAAAATCATTTAGTACAACTTTAAAAAAAGGAAAAATAAATTCTGAAAAGCCAAAAAATGAGCGCTTCAGCATCATAACTAAGAAGGGAATTCACTTCTAAGCACCAGAACTTTCAGCTTGTTCTGCTGAGGTCAGCAACTCTCTTTATCCCAACGGGACCTGTGCTGAATTCCGTGGGTTTTGTTCTTTACCTGTCTTCCATGATCCTGCACATGTTGTAAATGGCACTGTGTCCCAAATGAGTTCCCAAAAGGTTGCGCATAAGCTGCAAATTCAAAGAGAACACTTAAATATCCAATCGTTAAAACACTCATTAGCCTAAATATGCAGTTAGCTGGCCAGCATGCCCACTTCTGCTAAGTAAATGTGTCTGGCCATTTCCATGCCACTAGAGAAAAGGCAGCCTGCCACATCAGCTGGGATGGGTAAATTCCACGGACATGATAGCACTTAGAATAACAATGTGCTGATCCCTTAATACTTGAAACAATCATTAATTTACTCTTAAAAGCAAACTGAAATTTATGGCAAATGTGCACAGGCACATCTGACACTTCCAAAACAGCAAACTCATTAAAAAACAAAACTAAAGAAAGTTCTGACCTTCCAGCACGGCTCGCAGAGCTCCTTCACATTGATGGTACGGCACAAAGTGATGATAAATACTGGCAGGTTCTCTGATGGCAGACAATTATAGCAAACAACTGCATCTAGGACTTGCAAGGAAATCTTTGGGAAAGAGAAAGAATGGTTATACAATTCTTTAGGAACAGAGTGGGTCAAACCCTAACGTGGCAGACCCAGGAAATCTTCAGAAGTCAAAAGGGATACAGATATGTTGTGATTTTTCACAGAATCACAGAATGTTAGAGATTGGAAGGGACCTCGAAAGATCATCCAGTCCAATCCCCCTGCCGGAGCAGGAACACCCAGATCAGATCACACAGGAACGCATCCGGGCGGGCTTTGAATGTCTCCAGAGAAGGAGACTCCACACCCTCTCTGGGCAGCCTGTTCCAGTGCTCTGTCACCCTCACTGTAAAGAAGTTTTTCCTCATATTCCAGTGGAATCTCCTATGTTCCAGCTTGAACCCATTGCCCCTTGTCCTATCACTAGATGTCACAGAGCCTGGCTCCATCCTCCTGACACTCACCCTTCACGTATTTATAAACATTGATTAGGTCACCCCTCAGCCTCCTCTTTTCCAAACTAAAGAGACCCAGCTCCCTCAGCCTTTCCTCATAAGGGAGGTGTTTGTTTGTTGTTTGGTTGGGTTTTTTTAAATCATTGCAAAACTGAAGTAAACCATAAAAAGCACTGTTGAAAAAATTGATTTGCTTATCAAATTTATCAATGCTCTGTTTTAGAACAAAATGATTATTGGTGTATGAGACCCAATGGCTTACAGACACTTAACATTGTATTAGCTCTCTTGTACGATGAGAATAAACAGAGTCTGATGATCTGAGTTTGTAAAAGTTGCAGTTTTAAAGAATTCACAGAACACTAAAGTACGAACAGAGACTGAAATTACTGACCTCTATGTCCACAGATGATGAAGTCTGAATGCACAAGAGGCATATCTTGCTGTCAGGAAAGAACAGTTAATTATAATTGTTTGCTTAATATGATGTTAGGCAAATTACAAAGAGCCAAAGCAGACAAGTAAAGTGGCATGTTATTTTACTCATCATTCCCCTTACTGTGGCATTGCTGATAACACTCCTAGAGATACTGAACACTACAGCCTCTTTTATAAAGTCAGCTTGAAGTTGCACTTAAATGCAACTCTGTACACCTACATTAATACAACAGCAGAGACCCTTTGTGAGACTAAGCAATGCAACCAGGCCCATCTCATGAAATAGGGAAAGCATGTGCAGTTAAACTAAAGCAGATCTGAACATTGGAAGGACTAAAAAATCAAATATTTGTCAGAAATGTCAGGTAGGACCTGGAATGAAACAGATTCAGATCAGATTAAAACCATTCCACTCATCTGTATATTGATCTGCAACGTTCTCCTGTAATTTACCAAGAATAAGCATGTAAGAGTTGAAAACAAAACAAAACAAAAACTTACTGGACCATGTCAGCTACATAGTCTTCCAGATAACAGCTATTGAATTTCACCAAGTTCACTAACACCAGAAGGAACTCAGAAGACAAACCAACATCCATCCACTGGAGTACAAAGTCAGCTAGAGAAGAAAAAAAAAACTGTTACAATATGCTTTCTACCCAGAACTGTTATCACTACCTTTGTTTTGTACCACTGAATGCCTGTTCCTTGACTTACTGCCACCAAACTGAAGAGGGCTAGACACAATACTCACCTAACTCTTCTTCTAAGTAGGTGATGTATCGTCCATTCTCCGTTAGAGCCTTGAACACTTCAAGCCGTTCATGCAAGTCTTCATTGGAGGGATAGTCCTTAATAACCTTAAAAAAATGTGCTCTGAGGATCCCTAATCTCTCACCCTTAAAAAAAAAAAAAAAAAGAGGGGGTTGGGGGATGGAATAACAGTGTCACTAGTCAAAAAAGACGGTTAAGGCCTGGAACTTTTCAAGGTCTATACCAGTAATCTTCATGCTCGAAACTGTTTTCTTTTCCTAGGGCCTGCAAAAGTCTCCTGGCTGCTGACAATGGCTCAGGTCTTCTCGATCTGTTCTATTGGCACCCAGGGCTGGAGGCATTTTGTCCAGCAACACACAGACAACATCCAATAAAGGAACCCACGGAAACTGCAACTGACAGCACTGCCAGCGAAACAACCACCCAACAAACCAGAACCAATGCCAACTCTTTGCGTAAGCACCTACCCCTACTTTTTTGGAAAACTGAAAACTAGAGCTTTGGTCTGATACAGTCTTACGTTTGCAGAGCACATTGTGAAATCTGAAGAATTCATACTATGCTTAACTTGGCCAGACTAGAAAAGTATCTCAATCAGAACTCCTTGCATTCTTGACATGCTGAAACATCAAAACCAGCTGCAGACTAGGGCTGATAGGTCTAGGCAAAGACCATACAAAATTTGCTGTACTAGGCTGAAATTAACCCCAATTATTCCCTCTTTCTCAAGAGCATTGCCCCAAAACAGAAAAGCCTTCGACAAGTTGTATGAAAAGTTTTTCTATGAGGTCAAACCAAGACTTAAATTAAAACGCTTCCCCTTCCCATTTACTAGGTACAACCAAAATAAGACACACGGAAAGGTATAGAAAAGAGCCATCCAGTATTTTTCACACCTATACTCTGCACAAACCCGAGTTTGAGTGTAGTGTTTCTTCTACAGTTCATTTGTTTTCACCTGTCCTTGAACGATTGACTTCAGCAGATGAAGAACAGCATGCCTGGCTTCGGCGGGGCGCTCTGGCTGGAGCATATCCGCTACCACTTTCCATATTGCTTCCACTGCGTGCTGAAAAAAAAAACACAAGAGACAGGCAGGAGCGGGAAAGCTAAGCTGCTTCTGGGATCTTTATCCAGTAAGTCAGTCATTAATTATGAGAAGTTAACAAACTAGATCTCCAGGGATTTCATGTCCAGAGTTCTCTTTTCTGAGGGACACCCCACCTGCCTGGGGATAACGCAGAGGAACCATGAGACACCAAATCCCACCCTACATGACAACTTGTACCCCAAGAACTGAAGTTCTTCATTCACACACTTACTGCAGTGTGAAGACTGGTGCAGAAACCCTCACCCAAATACAAGTTTAAAACCAATTTGAGGTTGCTTATTAACAAGACAGAAGGAGCTAGCAAACACCTCTTCTAGAGGATTAACCTCGTCTCCCATGAACTGTCCTGAACAGGGCTGAATATTTGCTGCATTCTCCTTCCCTTCAGTTCAGGAAGCCCATCACCTATTTCGTCTCTGCTCCACGGTCGGTAGGGTGGACAAGACTCACTTCCTTACCATGCGGGCCATCCTTTCACAGTTTGGATAGCACAAAATGTAACTTCTGGGTTTACCAATTTTAAAAGGCAGTCTAAAGTACAGGAGCCTCTTACCATAGGTTAAGAACTGCTGCTTAAATATTCACCTTTCAAATATTCACCGAACACTTTGAAACTTACCTCTTCAATTTTTTTAGTTTTTGCCACTTCACAAATTTGACTGATTGCTCGTATCCTATTACTTAATCCACATTCTACGCTCAGTTCCTGGAAAGAAATGTAGAAATAAGCTAACAGTTTATCTTACTAGAAACACTTATCCATTTCTCAAAAGGGATCATGAACCACTGAAAAATGAAATACACATTTGTCTAAAATGATCTAACCCTTAGTCACCACTGGAGCTTTTCAGGAATTTCTCAAAAAAATTTTTTTCCATTAGCAAATCATTTCTCAAAACTAGAACTTTCACAGAACTGGAGCCAAGCAGCTTTTCACATCCAGGACAGAACATCTAATTTTCTTCAGAAAAGTTAATAACTCGCTGGCTATGGCGCTTGCCCAGTTCATGGGAGAAGGGCAGACAGAGAAAGGACGGACGTTAAGTCCAGCTCTCCAGCCTTCCAGCTGGTAGGATCTTGGCTGCTCCAGCAGACAAGAAGGAATTCTGGTTTCCTTCTCCCCTTCCTCCCTGTGTGCCAACCATTCTGCTTATGGACTTGTCGTACCAACTACTGGAATCAATTTTTTTTTTTTTTAATTTTCACAAAATCATAAGGTTTTCATAAGATAGAAACAGTTTCCAGCATGTGCTAGCTGCCAGCACATAAACTTCATCAAGCTCGGATGATAAACCAAGAGCGATATATTCTGAGGAAACACCCTGTAACCTGAAGGAGACAACACCCTCCTGTCAAATATCTCAAAACTGTTCAACCACTGAATAACTAAAATGCTGGAACTTCGAAGTAGGGGAGTTTTACATCCATGTCACTAGAGAATGAGGTAAAAAGGCATGATCAGAGAGGGAGTGAATAGCAAAACAGAAAGGAGAATGAGCATGCCCTCCTTCTGACCCTCTCAGCTCCGATCATCCAGGCACTATCCCCACCTTTACCACGGTCTGTTCCCACACCTTGAGTATTTCTGCAGTGATGATAAACTCTGTTTGCTTGCCCTCCGATGACTTTGAACTTCCCCGAGATGTTCCCAGCCCCAGCAGATTCCTGAACTTCTCCTTCAGTCCAGAATCCTTGCTCTGAGGCTTTGCCATTGCTGACAAATGGCAAAATGGGCTTTGCCAAGCCCCTGCAAACACAGAACGGGGTTTCTGTTAAGGGGAATTTTTAAGCAGGAAAATACCAGTAACAACCGGCACAACGTGGCTTTTACAAACAGCTCTGGCGTCTCGAGCCACTTCAAACAGGGCAGAAGCCCAATGCTGAGGGTGAAACAGCAAGGAGCCTGCACGCACGAGGACCCTGCACTGAGGGCAGCTGGATGTGAGGAAAGGACTCATGAATCTGAGCATTGGAACACCCCAGTGCTGCCACGGCAGGGAGAAAGAGGGGCAGCGAGAACAAGCACACCCACTGCAGCAACGGCACATCGACAGCAACATCCTTCAGAATCCATCCCCCCA
>NW_010099664.1:0-1920 GCF_000699245.1 Pterocles gutturalis | reverse complement strand
GGGTTGGAACTCAGTGACCTTTGAGGTCCCTTCCAGCCCTAACCATTCTATGGGACTATGATTCTATGATAAATATAGTACATAATTTTGGATAGGAGTATGATATCTTTTAATCCAAAAATTTAAAAACCTGAAAAATCAAATTTGGGTCATTAGGTGGGAAGAGAGGACATGAACAGTATAGTAATACAATATTAAAATTAAAAATAAATCCTCACTATTTTTTCCTAGGTTAGAAAACGATTACAGAAGATCAGAATTAGAAGGATAAAAGGGAACATAGGTCTGTCAGGACAGTCTGTTCTCTGACCCATGGGACAAAATGTCAACATAATGAAATTAAATTATTTTCCTTTGCAAAACTATGGGCATTGGCTATGAAAAAATTTAACAATTTAAAGTGGACGTTGAGAGTTTTATTATTGCATTGTTTTTTTATAAGAAGTAATAGCACAATAGTCCTGCTTTAGGGTTTAGGGTAGAGCTGAAAGTGAGAAAGGAAGAATGTTCCAGCTTGCAGTTTTCTATTTATTTGTTTCATGTTTAAGTCTGTGGCTTCCTGCCACACATAAAAAGAAATGCACTAGTTATCAGTAGCTCAATGGCTATCAGAGTGCACATCTATTGCAGGGTTGTTAAAGTGACAAGAAAGTGGTAGACTACCAGAGGGTGAGAGGAAAGGAAGGAGACAGTAAGAAGACACTGAATTAAAGAACATGAGGGGAGAAAAAACGGTAGAGGGGTTAATTTAAGTTCAACACTGTGATAGAAATGGTCAAGATGCTAAATAGAGAGTTCACTTCCAAACAAGCACAAAGTGCAGTAGCAAACTAGGCAATAAAATTAAACTTACCAATTAGAAACCAAGATTTTTTGTGCTACCCAAAACATTTAGGAAGGGATCCATCTTTGAGCTGGATAGCCAGTTGAACCAAGGCCATTCTACAGGATCAGTCAGCTATAGTGTGCAGAGCCAAACATAAAAAGCAACAAGAAATGTGATGCATCAGTGATTCCTAGAATGGGTTCTACCACACAGGAAGAACGTGTAGTTGCCTAGGGCAGCAAAATATTGCAGGCAGCAAATTGTTTAGTAACCATTTGTTGTGCCAGTGGAGGTTCACCTGCATGAACATTTTCCAGATTGCCTGTGGCAGCAAAACCTGTAAAGCAAGTGCTGTTAGTTTCAGGCAGATATCATCAGTAAAAAGCAGAGATTAGTCTTTCGTGAGGGAAAAGTTGCTGAAATGACTTATCAAAACTATAAATGAGAATCATGGGAATTATTCCCAAAAGTCCAGTTGTATTTTACAGCTGTAGTTCCCACTGTGCCTGCGTGCGTGCATGTGTGTGTGTGTGGGCACACGCTCCTGGTTTTGGTTTGTGTGGCTGATTATTTTTTTTCAGAAGATATTCTGATGCCAGATCCTACTGCTTCTGGAAAAGCTTAAGCTTGTCTGAGACTTCTGTTCTCTTATAAGTGCAGTTATCCTCAATGCTTAGGGATCTTACAGTGACTGTGTAGTCAGACCAACCCAGGCTGAATTAAAGCATTTAGATTTTTGCATCACACTATGAAGTATTAAAAAAAAAAAAAAAAAAAAAAAAAGTAGCTGTTTCCCAGTGCTGCCCCTTTGGAATTTTTATATGCAATGATTATATCCAGAAAAGTTTTGGCTTCTAATTTTTTCTTGTGTACCATATTCCATATTTTCATAGTTATATGTGAGAAATTGCTTTTTGTGTTTGAAAATGATTTACTGATTTTCCATTTTCACTTTTGTTACTGTCCTACTGTATTTTCTTCCACGTTCATTATAAGGGCTTCTGCATTATTTTAGATTATAGACAGAATTTTTGACTTTCTGAAATAAACCAGTTTATTAAAGATAATTCATAGAATCATTAAGGTTGGAAAAG
>NW_010099663.1:1245-5937 GCF_000699245.1 Pterocles gutturalis | reverse complement strand
GAGGCCCCGCCAGCCCCGGCGGCTGTGGGGGGGCCGGCCCTGCCGGGTGCGCGCCCCACAAAGGCTGCAGTAACCGTGCAAAGTGCCTTTAGCTCTTTCTCTTGGTCATTTTGTGTGTTTTACACAGCGGGCATCTCTCCAGCTGTGCGTTTCTGTCCGTTAGGGGAGAGGCTGGCTAATGAGGAAACCCTCCCTGCTGGTCACAGTTCTGCAGCACGCACGAGAGAACTAACTTTCTGTTGAAACTGGGACACAGGCTCAGGTTTTGTCTCCTGGAGCTACAGTTTGGAATGGCTTCAGCCATGTTCGTCAGTATCCCTGTGTTCTGCCTGTTGGTTTTTATGAAAGTGAGAAAGAAAGAAAGAGGTGTTTCAGAGCAGGCTTCGGTATTGATTTTCTTGCCTGTCTATAAGCTAGCTTGCTCAGTTTGGTCAGGAGGGAAGCGGTGTGATGCTTCACTGCAGTTTGGTGCCAAAGTGATGTGTGAATTTTAGTGCTCTAGCTTCTTGTTTTGACTTAATTAAATGACCTTTGGATTTCTCTTCTAGGGTAGGCAGCGTTGTAGGATCAGTGATCAAGAAACTAATGGGAAAAACTCTACTGCCACTTCGAATGACTTCAGTGATCCCGTTTACAAAGAAATTGCTCTGACCAATGGTTATATCAACAGAATGACCAGCGATGAGCTCAGAAGTAAACTTGCAGAGTTCAAGCTTGAAACCAGGTTAGGCTGGTTTGTAAACCTTTTGGTTTATCTCTCGGAGCAGTAGAGACGTAAGGGATGATTGTTTTAAACTTTAGAAACATACCACAAAGTGAAAAGCAGATATGCTAGCAAACGCCAGTTTTATGTGCAGTCTTGATGCAGCTTTTCTTGTAGGATTAGTGCATGTGATACTGCTGAATGTGTTATCAGAAATGTATGCTGTCTCAACTGGTACCTTTAGATGGAGAGTTTGCTAATCTGAATGGATGAGATAGAATAACGCGAATAGGTGAACGTATTATAAACTATTTGTGCTCGCTGATGAGGAGGAAGGGGCTAGGTATATAAGAGAGTGGTTCCTGCTCTATTGGAAATGACCTGCAAGACCCTTTGATATTGCTGTGGCCAGACAAATCTCAGATGTTGTTAAGGAGGTCAACTGGGAACAACAGACTGTATTGTTTGTATTGGCAGCAGTAATGAAGTAGTGGTGGTGGGGAGTTGGCAAAGTGGGAAGCTTCTGGTCTGGAGAAAGAGGGAATATGAAAGGTGAAGTGGAGTCTGAAAGGAGAAGTCTAGCTTTCTAGAGAAGATGACTGTAGAGGAGAGGAAGTTCAGAGGAAGGAACAGAGATTAATTTGAACAGAATAAAAGAAAAACAAAATGGTGTGGGTGGGAAGTGCAGCCTGCCACCTCCGCCCTGGCTGTCTGCGGATGTTCTGACTGCATGGGTTTTTTTTAATTCCACCTTCAGTTAAATGAATTTGACTCCTCAGGAGGAAGAATTTTTACCATTACCTGATAAAATTTTTAGTAAAACAGGTTAGATTTGTACAGCTATTCAGCAGTTATTCTGATTTAAAAATAAAAAGCAGAATTCAAATAGTAAATGTTTGTGGTTTCCTCCTAGGTTATTTGTTTTCTATTTGTGTTTTTTATTCAGTTGTAAATGCAGAAAGTTTAAAAATTTTCTTTTTAGCTAAGCTAGACTTCTTTTGCCAATGTATTCACTTAAATTGGTCAGAATATGTCTTGCATGTAAACAAATAGTGCATCACCTTTAATGTAGTGAATTGAGCAGATTGCCACACACCATCCTTTCCCTTGGGGTTATTTTGATAGCAGATCATCTCCTTTTTCAACTCTTTTTTTATAGGTTTGATGAAGAAAAAGGTAATTTCCCCCTCCATCAGCTCCTGTACTGTCTCAACTTTGAATGAACTGGTCATTGAATTAAACTAGATTAATAAACCAGAGTGAAAAAGAGTTAACTGTTTGCAGAAAAGGCTGGTGTTCTCAAATGCAAGTTTAGTAGTCTGATTCCAGTTTTTCCTTGTGGATCAGTCTGATAATAACACTTGCTACAAGTAGCTCTTATGGCTTCTGTGATTTCATTTGCAGTGTGTACTTTAAAAAATAGCTTCCTTCAAAGAGTAAATTATCCTTGTTTATTCAGTTCCAGTTTGGTACATGGCAGTTCTGGCACCTGCACTTGCATATTATAATGTTTGTGTTGAAAAGATGCAGTAAGTAACTTTAATTGCTTGTTGCTGTGAATTTATGTGCTAGCCACAAACCTCCTGAGAAGCAGGATCTTGATTAGGAAGTTTTTCTGACAACTGAAATCTTGAATACTTTATTTTAATTGAGTTACTCAAGCTCAATTTTAAATTTAAATTGAGACAAATTTAAAATGTGGGTGTTTTAGCCGGATTCAGCATTATGTGTGCCACTGATGCAGAAATACCTCAGGCATCAGTCGCTTCAGGCAGAGGGCACAGGGAAATACAGATGAAGCAGTGCTGCTTTGAGGGCCAGAGGTCATTTACGAGCAATCTACAAAGACTTGGGCTTTGCAAAGGCTTTGGCTACTGAGCCTTGCTGAACTGGAGGTGGCTGCAGAGTGTCTCTGCTCTGTGCTTCCCAGTCTGTCCCCAGATGTTTTACCTGTTGGGCGGTATTGTAGCCTCTGCACTATCCCAGATAATGAAGCGTTAACTGTATGATAAAGTCGAATTCAGACTTCATAAGTGCTGGTGCTCAAAATGAGGTTAATAAATTATGAACTCTCAAATGTTAAATAGAGCTTCAGTTCTGCAATGGTGAAATCATTAATTGAGTGTGATCTTTGTAACTTTCCTTATCTCTTTAGAGGAGTGAAAGATGTGCTGAAAAAGAGACTGAAAAACTATTATAAGAAACAGAAGCTGATGCAGAAGGAACCCATTAATGGAGACAGCTACTATGACTACATCTGTGTTGTTGACTTTGAAGCAACATGTGAAGAAGGAAACCCACCGGAATTCATACATGAAATAATTGAGTTTCCTATTGTCTTACTAAACACGCGTACCCTGGAAATAGTAAGTGGTGTACTTACTGTGTGAGTATGCTGTTCTTCAACGTAACTTCTTTGCTTCAGAAAGTCTAGATTAGTTTTTAGGTAGATATTGAACTTCACTAAAAATAGGCCTTTATGAAATAAAAAAATTGTGTCCTTTGTACCCCTTACACAGAAACAGAACTAACTTTCTATTGTTAAAGCTTCTGGAATAGATCTTGCTCCTGCTGCTGGCTCCCTCTACTGACATGAGGGACTTTCGGTTTCTCAGTTGTCCTCCCCCTCCTTTCCCTTCTGTAAGATTCAGAAAGCTATTTCTAGGGCTGAAGGGGTTAATCATAAACAAGAATTAGCAAATTCTGTGGTCCTGTGCGAGGCAATCTAGAAGAGACTAACGCAGAGTTCTAGAACGTTGGGTTGGGTGAACTCTGCTTCTTGGCGGGCTAGACTATTTCCAGAGTGTACGTGACAGATTGACAGCTGTTTAACATGATTTTACACATATTTAGAAGGCATTTGGCAACCTGAAGTCCTCTGTCCTAGTACATCTGTCTTTTAGGAAAAACCACTTGTTGTCTAACTGAAACTGAGTGACTCAGTGGAACAGAAGAACTTCACGCTCCTCTGACTAATTGTTCATTTGCCAAGAACTTTTAAGAGGAGGAGGGTGATGATTTCAAGTGATCGCTGTGGTGCTACATTAGAGTGTAGCTGCATGTATGACTAACTGCAGAAAGAGGATTGTGCAGATTAACAAGATTGTTTTACTACTTTTAGAGCAGTAGGAAACAGTGTTGTTTTTTTTTTTTTTTTTCCTCTGTCCAAAAGGTTCTGTATAGCAGCAGGGATTTTAGGGCTTTCTCTTTTCCATGAAACTTGCATGTAGTGTTCTCTCTTGCATTGCTCAGTTTCCCAGAGTGAGGTAATTTGTTTATCTCTGACTGGCTGGCATCCAGAGGTGTATGACTTGCATGCAGCCTCTGAGATGTGTGGCTGGTTGCCTTCGTTGAATTACAGGTGAGTCTTTAGAGATACCACCTGAAAAGCACCAGGCTTTGCTCATGCCTCTCACTTCTTTTTACTTTACTTATGCTCTCCTTTCCCTGATCCTCCCCTTTATTGCAGTCTGTCCTTCTCCCTCTTACATCCACATCCCTGGCTCTTCGATGCCTACTGGTGGCGAGGAAGGACGTGTTCGAGTTGGAAAGCCATCCATCCGTCCCATGGGGAATCTCATAATGGCCAGAGGGCTCATTGTGGCTCAGGAGGTACACACTCCTTTTTGCCTCCAGCAGGACAAGTAGCCACTATTGCCTTTTGGCTATGGGCAAGCCAAAGAAGTTGCCTTGCAGGCTACTTAGTGTGCTGCTGTTGAGTGTTTCATTTTCTTATTACAGGAAGATACCTTTCAGCAGTATGTGAAGCCAGAGATTAATCCCGAGCTTTCAGACTTCTGCATCAATCTGACAGGAATCACCCAGGTAACTTGTACTTTTGTTTCTTCATGAAAAAATGTGGAAAAAAGAGATGTGATTTGATGTTTTCAGACTGGCAATCTTTCATGGTAATTTTTCTGTAAGGCTTATTCTCTTAATCCTTGTCTTTCCCCCCTTTCCCAATTATCACAGAATTGGTTTCACTAAGT
>NW_010099663.1:0-1217 GCF_000699245.1 Pterocles gutturalis | reverse complement strand
TTCACTTCGTGATCCATATGTAGAGACTTAATCTTTAGCAGAGGAAAGGACCTTTTGAATTGCATCAGTTCTTCTTCTAAGATTTTTATTCTAAAGAGTTTAGAGTCTTGTGATGGCAGTGGCTTGTGATCAAGTGACTTGAGCAGGAGCCTGGGAAACAAGCTGAAAGGTTTTGATCCACGTTCAATAGCTGACTAACCTTGTTACCTTTATAGATGCCATTTGGAGGTTGGCTCTTTTAATGGTGCTTTTGTGGTGCTTTTTTTTGAGTTTAGAAAAATCTGTCCAGTTGTCTGCTTCCTTTAATGTGTAATCTGTTTCTAAAGATTTTTATGAAGCCAATTTAGCGAGTGAGTGATGTAGTGAGTGCCTATATATCAGTGCAATTCTTACACTTCATGCTGTTTTTTTTTCTGAAAAAATGTTCCTCACTTTTGTTTTTTTCGGTTCTCTTAGGACATTGTTGATAAAGCTGATACATTTCCTCAAGTTCTGCAGAATGTCGTAGAGTGGATGAGGCAGCGAGAACTGGGAACCAAGTATAGCTATTCTATACTGACAGATGGGTATGTCCTTATGCAAGCTTCAGCACAATCTAAACCTGCAAAACAGTGTTTAATCTTTGTGAGAGTATTATTAAAGGTGGATCATGACACTGCCATTTTGCCATTTTATTCTAAATCTAGTTTTTGGGAAAATCAGAAAAGCTGAAGTAAGCAATTTGAAATGAAGCTTGAATCCATTAGATGGCACTGTTACTTTCCTAGCTTTCTTCATGCAACTAAATGATGTTGAATAGGCTTCTTACCCTTTTTTGTTGTTGTAATTACATGTAGCTTTCATCTAGCACATAATACCTGAAAATAACTTTGTGTAATTTCAGTTCTAAGCAACTCCCGTCCTCTCCTGAATCTGAGGTTTCAGAGATGTGTGGTGGTTGTGTTGTATCCTGTGTGTGTTAGCGTTACTGTTAGTACACCCCGTGTATTTCACCAGAAAGCAATAATGGATTATATGCTGTTATCGATGAAGGAGAAACAGCTCGCACAGAAAGCTCTCTGCTTTGGCTCAGGTGACTGTGTCCCACCTCTGACAAGCTTTGTGTGTGAGGGACTGGCTAGTCCTTGAGCTGCCACCTGAACTTGCTCTCTCCCAAAGGCTGGCAGAAAATCACGTCCCCTAATGACTGCAAAGTGAACAGATCTTGAGATCCAGAT
>NW_010099662.1:0-2310 GCF_000699245.1 Pterocles gutturalis | reverse complement strand
CGGTCCTGGCTGCGGTGGCTGTGCTCCCCGTTACTGTCACGTCCTCGTTTCCAGCGGGGTTTCAGTTGCGTGGAGGTAGCGGCTCAGGAGGCCATCCAGGGATTTCTCAGAATGGGAAAGCGGGGAAAATAATTTACTTCACAGGTTTGCGATTTTTCAGCCATTAGTAAATAGCTGCAACTGTTCTGTGCACTGGGTGAGGGAAGCGTCCAAAGGGTAAAAGAGTTTGTAAGTCTTAAGTAATAAAAGGCACTTGTCATAGCTGTCTTCCCTACAGCTGTAGACAATAGTTCTTAAGCTTTATGACCATCACTTTTAATGGTTCAAGTCAGCTAGGTTTATCAAACTTGTCCAAGTATTACAAAACATTCTAAATTGCAAAAGTAACAAAGCAAACCGGCATCTTGATTTAGCCAGATGAATTGAATGATTCATGCATCCTCAGGGACCTGAAGAGCTCCCATAGCAGGTGTATAAGAAAGATAAGGAAACTAATTTAGCGCTTATGTGTATTTCCTAAAATGTTAAAATGTGGTTTTGTAACTGATGCAGTAAACAGAGATAGGCCACATGAAAATACTTAAGAGCTTTTATTTTCACAGCTGAAACTGACTTTATAACTGATCTAATGTTGTAATTTTTAAAAAAATTCTGATGCATACAACCAAAATCTCCTGCTTGGCTTTCGCAGGTAAAATCTTCACATAAAAATTGCAGTTCACGCACAATAGCAATATAGGGTTACTCGCTACCTTCAAATTCCTAGTGTTGCACTTTTAAGAAACTGCAGTGCTTGTATTATTCCAAGTGATGTGTATGTTGGGAAGTTTATACTTAGGAGGTACAGTGTTTACTTGGTTAGTATATAAACACAGCACCTTTGAAGGCTAATTTTAGTTTGCCGAGACTCACAGCATCATTGACTTGTTCAGGAAAAGCTATTGAAGGGACACTCTCTAAACCAAGTGCTCAGGTACATCATTTGTCTGTAATTATCAGAATAACACATTGGTTTCTACAACAGAGTGAATCCTTACCAAAAAGATACGCAGATGAATATATTCTGTAATGCATTATTTTAAGTATTAAAACAACAGCTTCAGATTTATGTGTTTTTTTTTACAGTTTCATCTTATAAATATTCTTTGGGGGGCTGGTGAAAGAAGGACTAATAATATCCATTTGCACAGCAGCCCAAGAGCTCACATACAGCATTACCAACCAGGATACCCAAGTACAAGAAGAACTTCTGAGAAACATCGCAGACCTTTTGTGTTACTGTTGGGATAGAAAGCAGCCGCTCTTTAGAGACTGGAGGCCACGTAGCATTTTGGTAACACTGCCCCATACTAATCTATGTTTATTAAGTGCCCTTTATGAGCCACAGTGGACCAAGGGCTTTATAATTATAATCAGGATTAGAAAAATCTGTGTCATATTTAGAACAAAGGTAAAGTATTCTTATTTCTTTGGTGACTTCAGTCTCCATCAGTAACACTTGCATCACTGGAAAGAATTACCTCGCTGTGGTCCCAGGCTGAAGCTTTATTAGGAGTGACTTACAGTACTCATGGCCCTTTCCCAGAGTGCTATGGCAACTCTCTTGTCCTCTGAGACAGATGTTCTTCTCTGGATACGGAGCTCCTAACTCCACACTCCAGAAACAAAGGAATTTAGACATTTCTTGATATCCTGGTTCACACAGCCACAACATCTTCCAAATGTGAAGAACTTGCACAAATTACCCAGAGTTCAGTTCAATAACATTAATGAACGAAACCTGATTTGCTTTCACTTCAGGTAGCATTACAGAGTGCTTTGCAAGCTTTGATTTCTAATCTGTCAGTAAATATCAGAAAACTAGGCTATTGATGCAATTTGCTAAACCAAAAGGTTTTGAGTAAGAAATCATGTGGCATGAAATAGAAAAAAATTTTTTTTTTTTTTTTTTTTGCTGTTAACAGCAAGAGCTGCCGTGGGATAACTATTTACATTTTGCTCCTGAATAACACAGGTTCTAGGAGCAGAATTTGGGAAGAAAATTTTAAAAACAAGTTTTGTCAAGGAAGCTGAGATATGCAAGTTCTCATCATCCAGTTGAGCACTCCCTGGGCTATTTTCCAAACAAATAATTACAGCCATAATGAAGAGAGAAGATTGTGCTTTTTACTAACTCTCTTTGCTCAAGGTTTTGAGCTGTCACTTAGTAGAAGTCTTCATAAAAAAAACAGAGACTTCAGCAATGCCTTCCACCGGTCAGAAAGACATGGAAGCTACTTGAATCGTGGGGGATTTTAACCACCCTGATAT
>NW_010099661.1:0-7346 GCF_000699245.1 Pterocles gutturalis | reverse complement strand
GGTGGTGACCACGGTTGCCCCGGCAACTCGTGGGAGAGCTGTCGGCGGGAGTTGGGATATTCTGCTGCCTTGGGGTTTTCCTGCCGAAGGAATCTCCCGAAAACCTCCCTGTACCTCGAGATCAGTTGGTCCGGCGGAGCTGGGTCGGCTCCGAAGCAGCTGATCTCAGCGACTGAGATGTCTTCCTGAAACTAAAGCTTCAGACCCGCACTTGAAATAACTGGAAATCCAGTAACACTTGAACAGTTATGGAATATTATAGGCTATTGTTTGATGAGAGGAGTTTGAGATATTGTGAATGATTCCTCCACTCTGAAAATAGAGGTTGACACTATGGATACGTTTTAAAATTCTCAAGTTCTTACTTTTATGATAAAAACAAGGTACAGTAAAGGGTTTTTTTAATAATGAATGTAACTTTTTCCTTTACCTGATATGTGTCAAAGAAAGGATGATTAATATAGTAATGGAAATTTTGTGAATGGGTAACTATTGCATATATGACAATATAATAAATGAAATTTCAGCCATCAGATATCAAGAAGATTCCAATCATTCATCTGAAGTTTCTGAAGAAGAAAAGTCAGTCAGTAGTTGGATGACTACTTACTCAGTTGACTGGGGAGTACACCACTTCTGATGTCACACAAGATTGAACTTCAGTACAAGTATGTAGTGATTCCACAAAGTACTCAAAGGCTTAAAGGCTTTTCTATCCTTTTTGAAAAGACTATGTGTTTACTGCATTATATTTAAAATCTGATAGTTACTTTGGAAATCTCATTGCCTTCCTTTTCATTAATATCAATGGCTCTTCAAGGCGATAACATTCTTTGTATTTGCAGAAGTTACTGTGATAGTTCATGGAATCTGTACTTAATAATTCCTTATTATCTACTTTGTACTGCTTCTGAGCCAAATCAGCTGCTCCTGTGCCATCCTGAAAGTTTCTATATGGTTAGCATATTACACTTTGTCAAGGGAAGGTCAATTTCATCTAAAAATAACTATTTCATTTACATATATATAGTTCTATTCAAATCAGATGACTTGTAATGAAAAATTCAGAATTCAATGAATAACAATTTTTCCTGCTGGACATTTTGCAGAAAGAAAATTTTTTCAATTATTTGCTTTTACTTTTTAAGTAGTCTGTTTCATGCTTTCTTTTTCTTTTGTTGCTCTCTTCAGTAAGTATAGTGTACTAAGTCAGGAAAGCAAAACACTATATACAAGTTTCCCTAATGGCATCTGATGAATTCTCTGTGTGTGACCCACTCGCTTACACTAGGAGGTTGCAATGGGTAATTAAACACCTGTCATTGTTTGCAGGACAGGTGCCAAATATGTCAATGGTGATATTCCTACTGTTATGCTTATCCAATGAGATGGGAAATCAAAGAGGGTAGAACCTATTTACAAGTATAAAATGTTTCTAAAATATTTTCCATAATAAGAAATAGTGTGTTCTCAAATAAATTGTATTTAATTTTATAATGCAAAAAGTAAGGGAGTAATCTTGCTTTCATAAGAGTTAAAGTACTTGGAAAATTGACTTCAAGAGGACCCATGACATTTTTAACATTCTGAGAAAACTCAGTTAATACTTAACTAGTTCTTCTGCCTGCATAAACCAAATGTACATTGACAAGAGGATTTGATTATAAGAATTAATTTTTTAAAAAGATAAGATCTTGAATTAAAAGCTTTTTAAATTTTAAATAAGAATATTTTAAAAAATAATTGTACCTTAGTAAATTTTATACAATTTGTTTGTCAAACCTCCATTTAGGACAATTATTTAGATATTGCAATCCTTAATACTTAGTTATTTCATTTATTTTAAACATTATTCCTCAGTCCTGGGTGCAAGAGGCTCAACTGCTTTTTAGAGCTGGGAAATATCTCAGAAGAAGAGTGTTTTCACAAGTACCCATCCTTATCCATTCTGTGGTTAAATCTTGCTTTATTAGCCACATTTTTGCAATTGCTACTTGCATCTGGACACTTAACAACAGTGAAAAAACCCCCCAACAAATAAACAAAAAAGAGTATAGGTTAAAGATACAGATTTTACTAACATGTATGTAACTTCTATACATTAAAATCTACTGTCTATTAGCAGATACTTGTAGTAGATATGCTGAAACTCCAGTCTTTTCAAAAAGCCTGTTCTAGAATCTGAAGCCTACCAAAAGACACGATTTGTAATATCACATTTGAACACACACTGAATTAGAAAATGAAATAATGATGCAAATAATAAGACAATAAATATATACTGCAATTCTTTAAAAGTGATGCATGCAGACTAATCAAAATGTCAGTGCTGGTTCTGAGTGTCTTTGCTAGGCAAGCACCTACTAAGAGCAGAGGGTTCGTAGCTGTGAGCCTACTTGTTTGCAAATCAAGGGAATAAATTTTCAGTGACAGGTTACATAAGTATTTAAATTCCCTTCAAGAACAGGATCACATTGTGTTGTCAGATTCTAATATGTAAACTGATTAAATAAGGCCAATTTTACTTAAAACCCATCTCAATCTTTGTACCTTGAGCATATTAAACAAAATATTTAGACTTTTTCCTCCTTCAGTCATGCTACATTAAATAGATCCATATATGTCATGTCCTAGGCAGAATTTTTGGCCTAAATAGGGACGAATAAAAAAATGCAAGCATTTAGAATTATATATATTCTGAATTTTTCCTTCCTTTGGGGGATCAGCATAAAGTCATGTCACTTTAAGACGTATTCTATTGCTGGTAGAGGGCTTGAAGAAAAAACAGCACACATCACTGTATTAAAAAAACCCCACTAATTATTTGAAAGAAAAATTTGTTTTTGCTATGAATCAAGGACAGGGCTGTAGGAGCCACAGATGGACAAAATTATAGGTATTGCACAATTATAGCAATACATCACATATGCATGAAGTTGTTCTTTTGTCCCTTGCTCTGCTGCAATATGAGCAATAGTGTACATTTTCACCTAAGTGTATTCTTAATAGAGCAGATTAGAAAAAAAAAATGTACAAAGTTGTTTGTATAACTGTTTTCTTTCAAAATCTATTTATACTCAAAAGCAATGGGATTGAGAATTTAGTGCTTTATACTGCATTATTCAGTACTATTGATTTAAAGAATTTAACTTATACAGAACTGTATATATCAAAAACAATATATTTACTTTCAACAAATATGCAAAATAAATTGAAAGAGCAACAATATGGTGATGGCAATGTGCAAAATATATAATCTTCAGAGTGCTGCAGCAATTCTGACAAATACAGAATAAAATATATGATACTATGCAATTAATTATATTTAAAGAACTGGCATTTTAATTAGATGTCTACTAGCATTTCCAAAAATCATTCACTTACATCTACACTGAACCTGGACCTTTAGTCCATTGTTTTGAAGTTCAAGTTTGGAGACTGTTTACATGTTTGATAGGAAACTCAAATATATGAGTAACTTGACTCAAAATTTCTCTAGGCTTTGCAAGCAGCATAAACACACTTAGTGCCAAGTTTTTTCTATGTTTTCTCAGTAGACTAGATGCACTTCACTGGAATATAAGAATAGTTCAGGTCTTAGTAACAGTGAGCTGGAACTAGGCTAATAGTGAATCAATGTGTCTGAAAAAATAGTCTGTGGACTTGTAAGTTTAAGCCCTTGTCTACACTGCAGTCTAAATAATCTCTTAAATAAATAAATTTAATGACTTAAAGGTGTAGTATCCTTCCTAAGCAAATTGAATCTATCAATTAAGCAAATAAGACCCAAAACACAATAATCTATTCTGACATTCACACATTGATAGGTGACTTAAATTACAGATTTATATTTGTAGTGCTAAATTCTGAGATACGAAGCAAAAAGCCAAATTCATACTTTATCATTTTAAACTTCATTTTGACTTGGAATGTGCACTTCATTCAGCAACACTGGGGCAAACAACTGTACATAAACCACGATAAATCAATAATAATGAAAGGTAGTTCATGTCTATAAATGTTTCCTATTGCTAGTGGTTCTGAAATATATATAAAATCTAAAGAGAGATAGTCAAGAAAAAATTCAAGTATCAAAAAAAAAGAAGAGTCAAGAAAATAATTTGCAAAACAATCTCTTGAATTTCCGTGGATGTAACTGGTTAGGAAGCATATAAATAAAGCAACAGGTACCTTAACCATGAATGCAATTATGAGAGAAGTAAAAGAAAAATAAATGGTAGTAGATCAAGCATATTACTGGAAGGAAAAACAACAGATAGCAAAAGAATTCAAGACAGGTACAGGATACATAAGACCAAATGGAAAGTTCAGTAGCAATAATCTACACATTCACAAGGAAAAAAAGAAGAATGCTAACGGTAATAGTACTTGCAAATACAGCACATTTTTGGAAGGTTTGGATGGAAGAAAAAAAGACAATAATAGATACAAATGACACCCTTTCTTATCAGAAGCAGGCAGTTTCTGATATTGATTCCAGTGTTAGCAACACATTGCAGTGTCCTATGAATCCTATAAAACTGGAAAACATACCAAAATGTATCAAAAGTTAAAGACTAAGTGATCATGAAAACTAATGAGCCATCACGCCAGCACTATAATTCAAATGTGTCATGTGTTAAAGATAAAATAAACAAATTCTGGCTATTTTATTGTAGCAGTTGTTTCAGGGATATACTTTGTAGCAATCAGGAGGAAAAATTAAACAACTTCAATAATTTATGTAGTTGTATATGTGTGTATACACATACATATCAGTATATTTTAAGGTAAATAGGTTCTTAGGTTTGAAGAAAGTATCTTCCAACAAAGAGTAAAAGATGTTTAAGGTCATTGAGGGCAAGAAGATGATTGGCATCAGACAGTATGGATTTATAACCAGTGAATGGACCTCTATGATAAATAGACTGACTGGGGCTGTGCCCTCCCAGCCCCCGCCCCGCCCTGTCTGCGAAGAACAGAGAAGCTGAAGGACCTTGAAATATCCTAGCAATAATTATAAACATCCCTTTCTTATCAACTTTTCTTCTGAGCACAAATCCAAAACACAGCCTCTTGCTAGCTATTATGAAGAAATTTATCTCTGTCTCCGCTTAACCCAGGACAGAAGTCAATACAGCTCCATACTTTTATGTACTACCCAAAAATGTCAGAGAGAGTTCACTCACAGTAAGTCTGCAGGTGATGCTGAATTAGGGGAAGCAGTCAATATTTCAGTTGGCAGAAGAATGTTGAAAGACTGGATAAATTAATGATACAAATGTCATGAAGTTCAATAAAGAAAGCAGATACAGCAGGTGGGACAAGATAAGCCCATGTACCGGTACAAGTTGGGGTTGGCTGTCCAGAAAGCAACTTTGCAAAAAAGGACCTCAGGGTCCTGGTGAACAAGTGGAACTTTGTGCAATAAGACTATGCCATTGTGACCAATCACATACTGAGAGATTTTAGCAAGAGTGACGTCAACAGAACAAGGAAAGCTGTTTAGCCTGTAGCCTCATGCCTTAGCTATGTAATAAACAGAGGTGATATCATGTATCTTGAGACAGTTCACCACAGTTTTCACATAAATAATACATATGAATTCTTCCCATCTATTGGCTTTAGCTGTGCGAGAATGAGAAACTCCAGAATCACACGAATCTAATCATATATTTTATGAGTTTTGTTGTCTACTCTGCTTTCTGACTGCTAACCTATTCACTTTAGCTTTTCAGTCTTCCCAAATTTCTTAAGGAATTTTTTTCTGCATCAGTCTTTACTTTTTTTGACCACCCTGATAAGCTCCTATGTATCACCAAGAATCCTCCTCTCTCCACAGCATCCTCCTTAATTCCCATCAAACAGTGGAGTCTACAAAGGATAAAGGAATAATTATAATGAGATGAGGAGTAGCCCAAATACCCAGACTCCTAATTAATGTGATTTCAGCAACACTTTCCTGGACTCATTTACTTGACACCATCTTGGCTAATAGTGATCTTCGATAGGCAACGTGTGTAGAGACTGTGGAGTGCTCAAGGGAATAAAGTTTTTCATTTGCTGGGTGCTGATGTTGGAAAGGGGCTTCTTCTGGCACCTGTAACAAACTATAGCTGGGGACAGCTTATCCAAACCAGCAGCTAGGAAGAAGGTCAGTGCTTTGGAAGGCACCTGTGCTTTGGAAGGCTGAATTTTTGATACAGTGCTTTTTAAGATATTAAAAATTTTCCATCATTACTTGTGTGAATTTCATTACTTCCCAAGTAGATTAGACCCTGAAAGCACTTTAGCATCATTTAAATAATTCCATTTTACTATAAAACAGTTTCTCTGGTGAAACAGTGGGTAATTTAGAGTAAATTAGAACACATTAAAAAAAAATGAACAAAAACGAGGTTTTCATTTCAACAAGATCGTACTGACTATATCTGTCATGAACCCTAGTCTCCAGTAAACTGTAGACATTTGCTTTTCACATTACTACTAATAATTCTAAATTTTGGAAGATACATTTTTCTTAATAGGAAATGAGAGAATGTTCTTCCAGCCTAAGTATGAGGTTAACAGAATGGGCAGAGAAACACACACGTTCACAGTCTCTGATTTCCTTTACGTGGTAGTTTGCGTCTATTCATGTATAAAGTCCCATTAAGGTTGTGATTGACTACTTAGCATCAATTTGAAGCAAACCCACTGTGATGGAGAATTGCAGGTCAGTAAATTTGAGTAGTATATCACTATATCTTTTTCTGCTCTTGAAATAAAAAATTGCTAAATTCATTAATAGCTACAAAGATGCATTTTTAGAGAAAGAACTTATCTTACCCTATATGCCAAAAATCCTCTTAACCAAAGATGACTGCTGATGCTCTGTTATTGTGTGAGCAGCACGTGGTGCAGTAGTAATTCAATATGCAATTCCTGTCAGCAGTAATTCTTTCTTGACATGACACTTATAATGTCAGAAAACATAAACAAAAAAAAAAAAAAAAAGGAAAAGGAAAATAACTGTACTTAGATAGTTTCTGTTGTTATTGTGACTAATCATCCATGGTACATTCGTTACCTTCAAAAGAGATGATGATCTTTGAATGCTGGGAGATTTAAAGAGTATTTAGACAGCCTTTAATCAAAAGGATTATACAAAAGCATTCGTAGAATGATGGATGTTTCACCCCAGAGAATTAATGACTATGTCTGGGATATTTTTACAGCTCTGAAACAAACATTTTGTCACTTTGCATTTTGGCAGATTTGAAAATAAGTTGAAGATTGTAGTGTTGTCCCAGCAAAACCTCAGCAACAGATATTTTTCCAATTACAGAATCACAGAATCACAGAAT
>NW_010099660.1:0-6731 GCF_000699245.1 Pterocles gutturalis | reverse complement strand
TTTGTTCTATTTCTATAGCTATTGAATTAAGAGTAAGCACATCTCCTGTTACTTTTTCATGATAAAATAATATTGTTTGCATTCAAGATTGAAAAAAAAAAATATACTTTCTGAAACCAGAGAAGTGTAGAAGTTTTCTGAGAGACAAAACTGCAGCAAGAGGAAGTAACAAACCAATGACCCTGTTGAATATATCCAAAGCAATTTGTAAGTCACAATGAAGAGAAAAGAAGTTTGCTCCCATTTGGGAGTGAAAGTCAGTACTGACTCAGATCTGAATAGAAAATGTTGAATATAATATGTTATTATTATCCAAAATTTTGATGCTGATGCAAATACCATAACTTAGACCTCATTGTGCCGCTGAGCAACCTAAATGTACAAAGTTTAAATAAATATTGAAAACTAAATCTTCAAACTATAGATTGTCATAATGAGAGAAATAAAACTGATTCATCAGGAATATTAAAAGAGAAAAAAGAGATTATCAGAAAAAGTGAAGTATTATTTATGTTTTCCCCTGATGCAACCCATGTGTCACAACCCCAATATCCAACCCTGGGTCAACCTGGCAGGTTTCATGATCCCCTGCAGACAAATAAAGGTGGAGTCAACACCAAGCAACTAATAAATCCAATTAAACTCTTTATTAACTGTGAAAAAGAAACAGTCAAACAGTTGAAAATGTAATCTTGAATATTTTATACCAGATGTTATAACAAACCAGTGAAGAAGAATTTTCTTTATCAGAAGTCACCACAAACTAACAAAGTATAACTTCTTTACTGTAAGTTATCCTTGAATTAGAGAAGGTTAAAGAGGAGAAAAGTGAAAGAGAAGAGAGGAGAAATAAACACGATAGGAAAAGGGAAACATCACCACCCTAGGTTCCAGCAACATCCTGTTCAGCATTGTCCTTAACACGTTTCCCAGGAGGTGGGCCAGCAGCTGTCTGCCTGATCTTGTACCTTTTATAGTCTCTTGTTCTCTGAGGTTCTCCCACTGGGCAGAGTTTCCTCTCACCAGGCACAGTTTTCTTGAGCACATGCAATTTTTTCTCTGGAAGGTTCCTGAAATGGGTCTGGGGGGTGTCAAAAGTTCCCAAAATAGGTCTGCGGGATGCAAGAGGTTCTTGGTGGTCGACTTGCCCCCTCTACTCCTGTGACTATAGTATGACTATGTGACTACGACCTTTCTGTGTGGGTGCGCATTTAAGTTCTTGTCAGAATGGGGGAGGTTAGTGCAGGAGGCAGCACCTCCTCACCTACAAGAGAATTGCTGCCCTCTGTCCTTTCCCCATTTCTGTGGGTTAGCAAAAACAGTTTGTTTAAGGCATACCTCATATGTCATATATCATGTCCATGACATCCATGTAAGGATGTTATGATGTTAATAAAAGATCTTTGAAAATGAAATAGAACAGGTGTACAGGTACAAATTCACATCCCTGATTTCTTGTATGTTTTTTACAATAAATGTGTTATAGGCAATATCGTATAACAATATAGTGCACAACAACATATGTAATATATGTACATTACATACAATGTAGAGACATATCCAGTTTTTATAATAAACAGGACAGGAAAAATTTTGCATAAAAGAAATGTGTTTATGAGTGTGAGAAAAAACTGTACCTTCTGGAGAAAAATTACTCAAAATGAAAATTAAGATAATGGTTCACCAAGCATTTAAAAAAATAATTAAATAGCTATTCGCAGTGATAGCAGCCCAAACTACCTGTCTTGGAGTAGTTCCATCTTGGCTTTCTTGACCATTATTTTACTGTATAAATTATTTTGGATTGTCTCATTGTTAATTATCCCAGCTTCACAAGTCTTTGTAACCAACACAAGGAGACACAAACTACTCTGAGAAATACATAATTTCCACGAACATTCTTGAAACGTTTTCGGAGCTCTTTAGCTTCTAAAATACATATCCTCCATTGTTTATTCTCAAATCAGTTAATGTGAGTTTTATGCAAACGTTACATTTTTTGTTCAATAACTGTCACCTCACAGAGGACCATAATAAAAAGATATCTATAATCTTAAATCCTGATGTAATGTTTCTTTCATTTTGACAGGGAATATGTTCTCCCTTCAATATCTGAATGTAACAGCCATGTTTACATCCCAGCAGTTTATCAATTTATGGATAACTCAGTTAAAATTCAACAGCTTGGAAACTTATCTGAACTAACCTCTTTATTTTTTTGGCCTGCAGACTTCAACTAAGAAAACTTGACAGAGCCCCAGGCTGAAGGTGCTGTGCAAATTGGAGCAGCTCCAGGCATGGTGACTCTGAAAACTTGCTGTTTTATCATGGTTTCTTTTTGGTCCCAGGAGATAGCCACTTACTATAGGTCTGTGGGAGAAACTGGAAGCTGATAACAACAGCTTATGTACCCTATATGCTTTATAAGTCATTGAGACACTTATTATATCAGTATATATTGGGTTATTTTAAATGGAAGATGTATGATTAAAGATCTAAGGAGGGAATGAACAGCCCAGAAACAGTGGTTGCTCAGCTAGTGCAGACAGACGAAAGTAGAGCTTGTTAAAGCTCTAAAATTATTGAACCCAACCTAAGGAAAATAGATAGGTTCATTAACATATGACTTTAAAAGTTCCGACTGCTCACATTACCATGAGATAGACATTATTGTAGAATTTCCCATTTTATTTCTTTGGTTTCTCCTATCTCTTTCAAATACATATTATTTTTGCTTAAGAAATCTCTCATATATACTTTGTGATCTCAAATTCTTTAACAAAGACAAAAGAGGCCTGTACACAACCAATATTTAATGCACAAGTTGTGGTCGTTTATGGCAAGGAGAACTGTAAAATTCTACCCTGAATTAGTTAAAGACAAAAGACATAGGACCATAAAAGCAATGTTAAGGGAGAAACAGGGAGCAATAGGGGTGGGTGGAAGTGGAGCAAGTCTTATAAATGTGGCAATTTGAAATGCAGAAAATTGCTCCTATTTTTTTATCTTGTCAAATCAGTTCCTGTGATCAGCGAGTTTTTAATACAACTGGTAATTGTGAGATGCTTAGGCGGTAACATTGATGAAAACCTTCTATGAAAATATATAAACAAGCTACCTAATGCATTCCTCTTCAGAGCAGGGTTATTAAGTATTTCGTGTTTATCTCTCTAATCAAGCAGGAGATCAGAGACAGAATTCCAGTGTTGGAATTATTTGGAGTGATTGTGGAAATGCAGGCTAGAATTGCTAGTAACAGATGTTAGCTAAAACAAAGATATTCTGAAATAGTTTCAAAAGAAGCTCTGTATTTATCTCAAGTTTTTGTGAACTTTTTTTAAGGAAAAAAAAGACAATTCTGGATCACATTGACCATTGCAAGGGACAAAAAACCCTCCAGAAAAGTCTTCTGAAACAAAGTTTTAAACTCTTGAATACAGAATCAAAGAAAAATTTAGGTTGGAAGAGACCACTGGAAGTCATCTGCTCCAAACTTTTTCTCAGAGCAAGGCTAGCTTCAAAGTCAGACCAGACACCATAAAGCCTCACCCAGCTGAATGTTCAAAGTCTCAAGAATGGTGATCCTGCAGCTGGTTTAGGCAACGTGTTCCAGTGTTTAACCACTGAGAGGGAGAAGAATTTTTTCCTTATGCCCAGTTCTGTTTCTTGTGCTACCACTTGTGACCACTGTACTCTGTCCTCTTATTATGCACACAAACCAAGACTGGTTCAGTGTTTTCTATAACTCCCCTTTTAAGTAGCTGAAAACTGCTATTAGCCTTATAGAAGTAAAACTATTACCAATACTCTTTAGACTTTGCTCACCCAAGACAAACAAATTCCGTCAAATTTTTCTCTTCTCAGGTTGTGTTGAAGCTCCCTAACCATCCTGGTGACCCAGAGCTAGACTCTCTCCAGTTTGTTGACATTTCTCTTGTACAGAGGGCCCAAAACAGGATTAAGCATTCAGGACGCAAGATCAGAAGTGGGGAGTAGATGTGAGTAAGCACAATCCTCAACTTGTGGGCTGCGCTTTGGCTAATGCAGCCCAGGGAGTGTGGTTAGTCTTTATCACTGCAAGAATGCCGCAGTGAGCCACATTCAACTTGTCAACCAAGGCTTTTAGGACCTTGTCTGAAAGACTGCTCCCTGCCCGTACAGAGACAGGGAGTTGTTCTGTCTGCACTTCTTGTTGAACTTCAGGGGGATCCTGTTGACCTGTTCCCCTAATGCTTAACATAGCTCATGTCTCACAGCTCATCCAGTAACAACTGGGACAGCATGCTAATCAGTCCTTATGTGAAAATAAAGGACTCTGTGTACATTAGAACACTAGTGTTATAGGTTTATCCTTAAAAAAAAAAAATCAGCATTTTTAAGTCAGCTGTGCTGACTAGCAGAGATAGCATTTTTCATTTAACATTTAAATGTTAATTACATGACTAAAAGCACCTTTTTTTTTTCTTTTTTAAAATGACCTCTTCTTATCTAGAGGACTGTGGAAAACAAAGCATTACCTGACTTAATAGGTTTCAATCTGCATTGCCTGCTTGAATGGTATTTTGGAGTCTGTTAAAAGGGATTTGAGATTGCACAGGAGGAAGACAGAAAAATAGAGCGCTAAAGGTTTCCTTGCAGTTCTGTTTTCTAGATCATACAAATGAGAGATGTGTTACTCGTTTCCTTGTCTGTGGCAATGTGTTGATATAGTGTGTCCCATTCCTGACACGCAAATTATGCACTGGTGTGCATTTTTACTTAAACAGTAAAAATAAACAAATTAGGAAAGCAAAGAAGACAGAAATGAGAAACAAAGCATGAAAATGAAAGAAAACGACTTTGCAGTTTGGCACAGGTGCCTCATTCTGCTAAATACTGTCTTCACTGACAGCTAAATCTCTTTGTTTTCAAATACATCCTACTATTTAGACAAGGTAGAAGATATTCTGTTCCTTGTTTTCTTTTTTCTCCCCCTGTTATTTTGGTAGTTAAATGTTTTAAAAATAAATAAAAGTCAATAAGTCCCTTAAAAAAAGATTAGTGTAATTTTAGATTTCTAATGGGTAGGAAGTATGACTTGAAAGGTTGCATTTGATTGATATGTTTGTGTAGGTGGAATTTACATATACCTTCTTCATTACAGTTGGTATTAACATTTGATGATATAATGCATTATTTCTATAGTCTCTTCTTTATTAGAACATAATGATCTATCAGGAGAAACAGGCTTTTTCTCTTGTTGGTTTGTCACAGAGATAATTAAAAATATGATGAAGAATGGCTACCAATGCAGAAAGTAAATGTTTTTACATCTTCATGAATGTTGTTTGAGATGTTAATAAGTTTTGTGTCTTGCTAATAGCATTGCTACTGTCCAAAAAAAACCCCCAAACTTTGTTTGGGTTTCTATTCTTTTTTCACGCTTACTGGGCATACACATATTCCCAGGCAGAGCCTCTTACACTGTTCTTGAAGATACATTATACAGAGTCAATATTGTGCCATGCGTGCAGACTTAAATATTTGGGGGAGGATGTGAAAACATTTCCACTTACATGATGAAGTAAAAAAGATTTGCAACAGAGAAAAGGGAACTTACTTAGATTATAGATATCCTGCACTTGGATGTAAACAAATTAATATCGAAAATAAAGATGCATAAAGCATAGCTGGCATCTTGATGTTATTACTTCTGCAAGCTACTATTTAATAGCAAAAGTATTTTCTCTTTATTTATTCTCCATCAGCTGATAATATTTGTGAACACTAATTAACACATCACAAGAAGCAATAAATAAGATTTCACTGGAGAAAAAAGACAATGTAACAAGTCATTTCATGGACAACAGAGTCAATAAAGCTTGCATTTCAAACCCAGTACTCTTTAGGTACTCTGGGTGTGTGTATGAACTGAAAAGCTTTGATCTGGAATACTGGTCTCCGGATTGTCTAGCTCCTGGGCTTTGTTTTGGAACCAACAAAATAGTTTCTACTAAGTCAAAATCTGGGCGAGATTTCTTGGACAGATGCAGATGTTGTTCCCTGTAGATAACAAGGAATGACGAAGTGCCAAGTTTTGCTTCACCCACCCTACAATACCTTTTAAAGCTATTCAAACAGCCCTGGTGACTTCAAACATCAGGACACAGTCTCAGCATCATTCTAGAAGAACTCCACTGTAGTCTGAGGTAGAATAGCCCTCCATCCTTGGAGACATTAATAAGCTGGATGTAGTCCTGGGCATCCTGCTCTAGATGACCCTGTTTGGACAGCCATTTGGACAAGATGACTTCCAGAGGTTCCTTCCAGGCTCAACCATTCTGAAATTCTATGAAGAATGGAAATGAAGTTACAACTCTGATGCTGACACATACTTGTCTGTCAGTGTAGGTGTGGGCTCTGTTGTCAGACTGGGGGGAACTTAAAGAGATTTTTTCCTTGGTAAGGTCAAACTTATAGTATCTCCTCCATGTGGCATTGCAAAACAAAAAAATCCTATGGAACATCTAATATCTGTGATAGCTCTGTTTCATTTGTCCAATTAGTTCATGTTGGCCACTGGATTTACAAGTTTCACTGTGAGGACAGCCACACAGATACACAAACACTACTGTCACATCAGTCATCACTACTGAAAAGCAGACTTACTGAATCAAAGGATAACACTACCATTCCCATCACAGCATGATGATGGAAGGACAAACACAGAATCACAGAATCACAGAGTCACA
>NW_010099659.1:0-50512 GCF_000699245.1 Pterocles gutturalis | reverse complement strand
CTCGCCCAAGAGTCCGTTTTCCCAGGAGCTGACGAAGACCTGTGGCGGAGAGAGAAGGAAGATGCTGAAGGAGACAGCCAGGCAGACACTTGGTCAGGATTATGAAATGGAACACTGTCAGCATTTCCCCTGCCACGTGGTGAAGAAAGATGCAGCAGTGGAGGACCTCCATGTTGGAACTAGAAGCCCCACACGAGAGCCGGGCAGTTGTCAGGGGACTGTAGCCCCGTTTGGAAAAGGACTCACGCCAGAGAAGTTCTGGAGAAGGACTCTCCCGTGAGAAGGGACACTATGTTGTAGCCAGGAAAGACTGTGAGGAGCCCTCCCCTGAGGAGGAAGGAGCAACGGACTGACTGCACCCCCCATTCCCTGCCCCCCTGTGCCTCCTGGGGGGAGAAGGTACAGAACAAAGCCTTTGGGCCTTGGGAAGAAGAGAGGGGTGGGGGAGAAGTGCCTTTCTAAGACATGGTTTCTCTCTCTCAGTATCTTGCGTCTTGTTGTAAATAGTTAATAAATTCAGTTGTTTTCTTGTTCTTCCCAAGTCCTGTCTGTTTCTTGCCGGTGACTCTGAGTGGTGAGTGAAACCCTCCCTGTCCCTGCCTCAGCCCACCAGGTGTTTAACAAAAACTGTCCCCGTGGCTTTATAAACCACGACATCATTGAACCAACCGTTCCTAGCTGCTTGCCCCCACTATTCAGCAACTCAAAACAGAATATATGCATTTTAGCAAACAAGCACCATTTCCCTTGTGTTTGTTCTTCCTCGTGATCTACCAAAAGCAGGTTTTGCCCGTGCTCTCTGAAGAAACAGCTGTAAGGTCGCATAAGAGCTGCATGCTAAAAAGGCAAAAACATGTACTATGAAATGTAAAAAAAGGACCTTCTCTACCTCAACAATACTCCCATCTGAGCAGCAAAGCTTTCGTTTTGAACTTGCATTATCAGGGATTTCGATTTTTGTATCCCATATTACAGGCCTCAAACTTTGCACGTTTTCCCAGTCCATGAAAATTTCTATTCTATGTCTTAAATTTAAATACGGCTTATGTAACACTGTGGCATCTAGAGTCCAATCAATAACTGAGTCAGACAGCAGAAAAAATATTCAGCCTGCAAACTTATACTCTTTTATATGCCAGTAGTATAGGTAAAAACTTCAGTATCGTCCATCAGCTTGTGGACCAGGGGCCAAATTAATCTGTATATTGGAATGGCTTAACCAGTTGACTTCAAATAACGTGTGCCATTTCATTCCAGCAAAGAGTTTGCCCCAAGGGTCTTGCTGACACTTTTGATCATAAACACTAAAAGGGGAGTAATCCTCCAGCTCAAATGAATTAATATGTTAGGTTTCTATGGCTCAGAAGAAGCAAAAGGTGTGCAGTCTACTGTGAAAAGAAGGCATTTGTCTGATAAATGGAAAAAAACCCAACCAGAGTGTTGTCAAAGTAAGTGTGTACATGACAGTTCCAAAATACAGATTATTCACTCCTAAACACAGACAAGGCTAAATATTATGGATGGCAGGACACAGCAATGCTCTTCTGGAATCTTCTCATGAGGAAGGCAAATGCTGCACTCTAAACTCCAACTCACACAAGGAAGCCCCCTGAAATCACTGGGACGGTTCACCTCGCTGTGAGGTGACCTACACCTGCGCTTCTCAGTGCAAGACTAGAAACACAGACAAACCCCACCCATCCTAAAGGGTAGCTGATACTACACTTATTTTTTTGTACCTGTAAAATGAGTTTACACCAAGAGACTTTCAACAATTCACCTTTCAAGATGTGAATAAGAAGGTATAACACAATACTGCTGTAGGCCTGCATTTGTTACACATATTTAATTGTTATTCTGAAGGAGCGGTACTGACCAACTGTTACTTAGGTTAGTCAGACCTGAAGACAGCTGTTAGGAATTTTTGAAGGACCTCTGATCCAAATAGGGACTGCAATGGCATGGAAAACGCCAGGCTGCCAATTAAAGGTCTGGTGATTGAGTAGAGTAATAGGAACTTCTCATTCAGATTGCTAGGTCTTAAACTAGCTATTATCACTCAAAGAAAAACCATACAGTTTCATGTGAGCAAGTTCTTCCCTAAAACAAACACACATTTTCTCAAAAAAGCAGCAATATAATCCAAAGACTGTATTAAGAAATGCAGTACTGGAGTTATGACTTCTTATAACTTCCTAGAACAGCATGTTCTTTTTGGTTACATATCTTAAAACACTGTGACAGAACAAAACCAAAACAAAACCAAAACCAAACCCAAACCAACCAACCAACCAAAGAAAGAAACAAGAAAAAAAAATAGGTGAAAAATATTAGGGCAATTAAAAACTTGCACAAAAGACGAAGAGACATACTACAGAAAGATGAAACAGAAGTCCTTTTCTACACAGCCATTTCTCAAGAAAACTCACTTCTAGGCTCTTTTATTATGTTACAATGCTGTGAAGATGTCTCCTTCTCAGAAGTTTCTACTGTAATTGTAGAGGACTAAAACAAAAGGGCCCCAATATTTTCAGTGGCACAAAGAATAAGAAGAAATACAATAACTTATATACAATAGTATGGACAATGTAAATTACAGTACCTTCAACAGAGCATAATTAAACTATATTAAACATTGCTGTGAACTGTCAGTGCATCTATCAGCTATATTTAGGTTAAAACAGTGAAGACAAGACAACATACTTTTTCTACTCAGGTTAACAGTTCTAGGTGAAGTTAACAAGGGTGTGAATGCAAACTCCTAACCAAAAATAAAACCCAAGCTATGTCATCCTTTGATAATCCAGAAAATAATAACAATTCTCGTGTGAAATGACTCTAAGGGGAGAATCTTAGTACCATATGTTGGTAGAAGAAGTAATCTTATTTCTTTAGTTGGGTTCTTGATCAAGAGGAAGTCTGAAGCACATACAAATTTACATGTCTGAATATGAAAACTGCCATCAGAAAATGCTCGTTCAGTGAAGCTCATTTCTCACTCTGTCGTACTCTTTGAAGTCCCACAGATCTCCACCTCGGCAACAAGATGCTCATCTCAAATTCAGGAGCCCCTGTGACCCTGAGACAACACCTAAGCCTCAAAATCTCAGATTTGCTCAGCATACACCTAACAAACACAGGCAAATTTGCACTTCTTAGAAAATACCCTTGTTTTCTAGGGTGCAGCTGGAAGAGGTAGTATCCTGTATTTCACAAGCATACAGCTGGAGCACTCACTTGCATATTGAGGGATCTCTTTTCCAGGCTCTCCCACCCTGAAGCGTCATGGACACCCACTTTCCAGCAAGACTACAAGCTGGTCTGGAAAACAGGAATGGGGAGGGCTCCGCTCGTCCCCCTACAGCCCATGCAACTGGCAGAGAGCCTCATGAGAGAATAGCACAGCCCAGTGGCTGCGCAGCTCGGCGAGGAAAGGAAGAGCTCTCTGTATTACACAAGCAATGAGTTCCCACATATCTGGTGGGCTGCAAGGATGACCATAAAGCCTGATGAGTCCTTTTGAAAAACCCTGCTACTTGGACCTACCTCTGGAGAAGAGCCTGGACTCTGCAGCCTGTAGGCACTGGCTTGTGCTCAGCCTTTGCTATGGGCTATTTCAAGGCAGTTTCTGCTGTGTTTGCAGGTTTCCACACAATCCTGGCATGCACTACAGAGGGAGATTGTGTGTCCCAGCCCTATGTCTTTATTGAGCCTTCCTGGGACTGGCTACTGACGACACCTGTTTCAGCCCTAAATATGACAGCAGAGAACCCCAGAGTCTACATCCTGCTCTTTGTTCTTATACGTGAAACATTTCTGGCCCAATATCGTAAACACTTCACAATTCTCCCACCAACTGCAGTGGGAAGTGTATTGCATCTTCTGTATTGTAACTCTCCTCTGTACCTTGCAGCTAAGGACAAAAATGTTGTCCTTGTGATAAATTTCCTTACCATAAGATTACAGACACTAACAACAATGAAGGAGAAAAAAAACACTAGAAAGAAAGAAGTGCATTAATTACACAAAATAATGGAAACCATAAATCACTGCAGTGACAGGATTAAATGTGAAACTTTTAATTATACATTTAATCATTTACCAGCTTCTTATTTTCCCTGTAGTAATATTAATGAAGTTTCAATAAGATTTGAGTTCAAGGATGATTTTATTTTATACATGAATTGCAAAAACAATACACATAGAAGTGTTTTTAAGAATAAAAATAATATTAACTTTTATCTTCAATTATGTTGACACCTTTACTGAGCACTATTTTTCTCAGTCATTCTGGCCTTTGTTTAATGGCATCGCTGTGTCAATGCTTATCAAACCCATCTCCATTTCACAGATATTATGTAAAACAAAGTAGAACTAAGGGGAAAAAGAACAGAAAAGTGACTCCCTCATCCCTGAATACCTTTTCCTATGGATCCCAGTGTTGAGCAACAGAGAGCAGGGCTGTTGTTGCTGTCAAGTTCAGAGTGGGCAAAGGAATAACCTGATTTCTGTAAAAATTCTATGCACCAGCATAATCTTTCAGCACACTCAGAACAGTACTTATTAAAAACAACAACAACAACAACATAAAAGGAAAACAAACAAAAGAGCAAAAATAGCAAAATTCCCCTTCTAACTGGAATGTAAGACAAAGTCCAGATAGCCTTTGTGTTTACACAGATCCCCTCAAAGAATATGCAGTAGGAAAAGGCAGATTTTTATCAAAGTGGAAACATTGTTTGTATGCTAAGAAAAACTGTCTAATATCATACTAAACACATCATCTAGTAGCAATTGTAAAGGCACTGTTATACTGGTAGATATTGCATTGCATATCAGTGAGCTGTTGGCAGCAAAGTACCCTCTTCCCTGGAGCACTCTTTGTTTTCTTCTATCCTGTTGCAGGCTCTGGCAAATTGCCTTAAGGTTCCTAGCTGGGGTGGGCTGTCACAGTGCTAAAACAATAATTCATCTGCTCTACATTTTCTTTAAAAAAAAATTGTCTACTGGGCCTGGGTTGCAGAGAAGATGGGTTTGCTCTACTCATTCAGCTCATGCTTTTTGCCTCAGCACAGAAGACAGAAGCAGACAGGGCCTTGCCAATGTTTAGGGTACAGAAATGGGCACGACCAAATACAGTTGGGTAAGCACATACTCACAGAGACTTTCAGCCATCCCAAGGGAGGAGAGCAACATTTTTATTATGTTTTTTGTAGAGACACAAACCACCAGATGGAGGACTCTGAGGTAATCTTCAGGTTTTGTTTGGATTTTCTGCCATGTTAGTCATCTGGTTGGATTTGGCTCATCTTTCTGAAAAATGAGTCATCCTCTGTACATGGGACTCTTGAATCTGTTGGATTGGCTTGCTGGCACTTTACAGACCTCCTGGCTCACTGCTGCAAACTGGAGGAAACGCTCCAGACTGTACCTCTACCATTTTTTGGAACAGGTAAACCCAGAAAGAAAAGGGAATCATACAACTAGGTTCTGACTATCACATAAGTCAGCTACACATTTGCCTCTCTGCTAGGTAATTTTTTCCATTGCACTTGGTAAGTAAGAAAAAGTTGCCTAGGGAAAGTGGGGAACACAGGCACAGATCTGTAGGAATTCAAGAACAGTCAGCACTGGGAAAATTATTTTTCTTCCTGTCTTTCCTCTTTTGGATCTCTTTTTCAATCGTGAGGAGTTTGGACTGATCCAGTAATAGTTAGATATTTCTGTTTCACCCACTCAATTTGAAAAGGGCCTTAACAGCACCGCATAAAAAAAGTAATGACACAGAACTGTCTATTTTATTAAATGTATGTTCAAAGCTCAAACTGAAAAGATAGGAGGTGTCTGTCTTGGTACTTCTGAACATATGTAGGGCACCACTGTCAGAGACCTGGAAACAGGAGACATTTTTATCATCTTTTTCTCAAAAATTACTAGGGAGGAAATTCCTGAGGCAACACTTAAAGCAGGATCACTCATGTACCTGACAATGCAAGAGTGAGATGGCGGGACATTTACTCACCCTGCCAGCAAGATGATCTGTAGGTCTTTCGAGTTTTTCTTTCTTTCCTTTCTCTAGTCCACTCGTGCATCAGGTCCCTTATAGATAAGGGACAGCCAAAGGAATTTATGTTTCTTGCTCTGGGTGTAAGATGGTTTCCTGTGACAGAGAGGACATAGAGACCAAATGTGGCGTATGAAAGCACTGGAACAATCATTTCCAATTATACTATAATTAGAGTAGTTCCTACCTTCTGCCTTCAACAGTAGCCAACAATGAGGAATAAAATACCCAAGAGATGGTTTCTGAATAAGCAGTCTGGGGTGGATCATTGCTTAGTAAATGCCAGAATCTTTTATGCCACCCTATTTAGTTGGCAAGAGATAATATGTGTGAGGAGACTTTCCACTGTTTTACTCAATAGTATCTTACAGCAATCAATCCTGCTAGTTAATTGTGCACTTTTCAAATATTTTTTTCTTTCATCAGTGTTAAATGCATGTATTTTTAAAGTTTCGATCCCACTATTCAGGCACTACAGTAATGCCCATGATCCTTTCTGAAATATTTATTCAGTTCCATGGTTCTACACATGTTCTCTTTTCTGTACCTTCTCTAAACTGTCTTTTTTGCTTGCTTTTCACTCCAGAATGTCTTCCTTAAAGATTGTTTGTTGATTTTCTGGGGTTTTTTTTGGAAACCTATAGACTTTTCCTCTTTAGGATTGACCTGGTCAGACCCAAATATATTTCAGAATGGTGACTGAGCCCTTCTGCTTCCCTCTTTTCCTCCCTGTACCACCAAGGGGTCTATGGGAGATCAGTTCAAAGTCAAGCATGATAATAATCTATGTAATTTTTCTGCTCCATTTCATTCAGAAAGTAGCTACATCTGATAGAGAAGCAGAAGAGGAGAATTTGGAACATACACAAGAATCACATCCTCTACGACCACTGCACTGCCATGGATCAAGTGGAAAAAAGCAAACACGCAAACCTCCAAACATACTACACTTAAGAATATAATATTAAAAGCAGAAATGGGCAAATACATAGCTTTGAGGATAACAAACCTCCCCTGAATAATTTTTCTGAATTGTCTTCTGAATAACCAAGAGACTAGAATAATTCAGAAACAGAGAAACCATGAATGAGTAGTTATTTTAGTTGCCTCACAAAGTCTAAAATACAAAGAACTTTCATTAGGGATAACTTTGGAGGTGAAATTGCAAACTTCTCCTCAGAGATTTTTCTGTTAAAGGTCATGGGTATCAAAATCTATTGTCTCACTTTAGATCAGGTATAAAGCTACTATAAATAAAGTCTCCTATATGGCGCCTTGTCATTGATTCCCGCTTCAGTGTAATCAGCACTGCACATACTGGAAATTCTTAAAATAAACAGCAGTATTCTCTACTTACTACACTTAAAATGGAGTTAGGAGTTCTGTACTTTTATTTTAAGATATTCATTGTAATTGCTCATTGAGCAAATTATTTTATTACTGTTTAGATTAACATAACTACTGTATCAAAATACAGTGGAACTATGACAATGGTAATTCGTAGTTTACCACTCTCTTTACCACTAAGCAAATTAAGTAACTTTGATGAATCATTTCTTAATAATAAAAATATGATTATTTCCAAGCAGCAGTGTTAGCATTTGCTGTTCTTAGAACTAGTCCAATTTCTATGACAATTGCAAATACATCAATACATCTTTCTTGGGTAAAACCATATAACTGGAAAATACAGTGTGTATTCTACCGAAGCTGTTAGAGAATTCATGGCAACTGTTCCAAAGTTCTGTTTAAAAAAAAAAAATCAGGAAAAAAATCAAGATACTTGATAACTTTGAACCAAACACTTTTAAATAAAAAATGTGTAGTAAATTTACTCACATACATATGAAAAATAATGCTAAAAAAGAAAACCTTGTTGAAATACAATATTTTTATATCCTTCAGTTTACACTTGCTGAAAAAGATTTGGGATTGTGAAGGTGGAAAGGTGGGAAGTAAGAAGGATGACCTGAAAAATGTATAACCAACACTGGCATAAATTTTTTTGATGGCTCAAACTGAAATGTGTCTCCTGAAAACCAAGAAAGCAAATGGGCCCAGAAGAGAGAGCTGCTTGCTGAGGACAGCCTCCCCAGTGCACAGGGACTTCCCAGCTTGCCATGTGAGAAGTCATGCAGTCACAGGAGAAGGGTTGTGTGGACAGATGGAGAATGTAGAGGCAGGGAGGCTTACTTGGGAGCAGTGCAGAACTTCCTTTTTCTGGCCTGCTTGGATGACACTGGGGAAGCCAGACCTCAGCTGGACTTGAAGCTCGTGAGGGACATGAGGAACAACCAGATGAACTTCTTGGGGAATGTCAGCAGCAAAAGGCAGACTGAGAAACAGCTGTGACAGGCTGATGAGCCACCACCCTTGTAAATACTCCAAACTCAACTGAACAAGGCCCTGAGCAACATTACCTAAATTAATCTCACTTGGACTAGGACATGGTTGATGTCCTCCAGAGGTCTGTTCTAAGCAACAGGATTCTGTGATTCTATGAAATACTTAATTCACCTGCCATTTTCTCCCCTCTGAATAAAAGAAGGGTAGAAATAAATAGAAAAACTGGAAAAAAATAAAAGTAACAATTCATCTTGTTTTTAATATTTTCTGAAAGAAGAAATGCTGAGTTTAAACAGAAAATACTGTGAAAGGGGTAAAACTGTTAGGCCACTACTAACTGGATTTTTGTTTTTTATTTTATCTTTCACTCTCTATTGCTTATACGATTTTGTAAGCCATTCACCTTGTTCTGATTTTTTCCTTTTACTGAATTAATGCAGACTAATAAAGCAAGATTAACTGATGATGTAGTTCTCATCAAATTCTTGACTGATCTAGGTAAGCTCTAAGCCTAGGCAGGTGCTAGGATTGACTAGCACAGTTTGGTAGGTACCTTTGCCTGTGCCACATACTGGCAGTTCACAAGTGATGCTGTAATAAGGGGGAGTAGACAGGAGATGGAGGTCTTCAGTCCAGCCTTCACAAAAGGTATTATAGGGGCTTTTCATTTCACCAGATGTCTCCCTGGGTGGAAAGCTTCCTCTGTACCATGGGATGGCACCAGAGTTAGGCACTATAATTTTTCTAGGTGCATGCTCCATTTGCTTCTCCCTCTTTGCTTCTTCATGTTTACCCAAGAAAAAGCAAGAATTTAGCACCATACACTTTTCAAGCTTGAGTAAGCAGCTTAATTATTCAGACAAAATAGCATTGATTTAAAAGTGTCTGAACAAATGAAATTCAGGCTTGCCAACCTCATTGAGAAGGACAGCCAAATTTCTCAGGGAATTTCCAGTTGTGTTACTTACATTTCTTGTTCTTCTTTTTTATTATTATTATTTCAGGGGTATTTGATCCAATACAGCACAACCTCTGGTATTGCGTGCACACAGCTTTTTTTGAAATCAGAGACTTTGCTTAAGATGCAGTCATTCAGCTTCCTCTGAATTCAAGAACAACCTATGTGCACCCAAAGGAAGTATACAAATCAGGGAAGCTGGCAGAAATGACAAAAAATAAAATGGCTGGCTCAATTAAGCATCTGCTAAAATGAGTGAGACCATATACATCTATGAATGTGCAACCCTTACACATGAAGGAAATCTTACACTCCCTTATTGACTTCTTCATACAGCATAAATTCAGGTTTCTCTAATGTAATTCCACTGGGTCATTTTCCCACAAGCCATGTCTCTTTTTTCCTTCAGTCTCTCCAAGTGTGAGCATTTAGACAATGGGCAATCATCTTCCCCAGTGTTCACTTTTATCACAGCAGGCGCGCTACAACATAGAGATCCTATATATTACATTTATTAAATGTAGGTAGGAAGCAACTTCCCAGGCTATAAATGGACTATATTACTCATGATGTTATTTGCTGTAGCAGTTGAACACCAATGAATTGCAGATCCAACAAATATCCAAAAATGGCTACCCAAACAGCCCTAGAATTAAGTTCTTGACGGATAATAACTAATGCTGTACACCCTTACTCTTTATGTCATGAACAATATGTACACTATATTTATGTGGAAGAAACCAGTATTTAAAACTCTTAAATTGATCACAAAATAGATTTTATTACAGAAAACGGTGCCTTCCCATAACAGACTTACAATTGATTAAATAAGATGGCTTGTCCTAAAACACTTACATGATTGCATGCAAAGAAAACAGATGGTCTGTGTAACAGTAATTTGATTTCTTCCAGTAAACATTACTCATGATATAGAAAACGCTTATGTTGATCTCTTCCAGAATGATGTATGCGCTTTGCACTTCTCTTTAAACGAAGCCTGTAATTCTGTTCAAGAAACAGCACAGCAGCTCTGGTTTCCCAACAAATCAAATAAAATCAGGTAGTCTAATGCATCATTCCTCACTTAAGAGCCTGACAACGCAGGGATTGATTTTAAATTTTCACTCTCCCAAAAGTGCTTAACATAATGCCATACTCCTTTCTCATTTACTCCTTTTGTAATGCTTCTTCATACTCAAAAAAGAACACCTCTTCTACTTTCATCTCTGCCCAAGAGAAGTTTCATAAGCCAAAATACAATGTCTATTCTCTTATGATTGCATCTAATGTTCTTCTCCTTTATACAGATGCAGGTGTACAGGAAGGGAAAAATGCCTTACTGATAAGTCTCCATCTGTCCACCTCAAATTTTGTTCTATCACCTGAGTCAAACCAAAAACATTGCTCAGTGAACTTCAGCACCTCACCTAAATTTCCTTGAAATTACTCAAGCTTTATGCTTCCCAAACACCGGATGAAATGCCATCTGCCTTTGTAAGTCAGATAACCCTCATGAAGTCATCCAAACCACTGAACACATTGGGACCCAACCACGGATGGGAACCTGTCACTTGTTCCCACAGGATGACAGTCTAGGGTGATAAAGGATTCATGTTGTCTTTTACAGATATTTTGCATGGGGGTGAGTATTGGTAGATCTTTCTCAAAGGCACAAATTTAACCCCTAAGAGTGCACCCTTAAATCTGGCCCTAATTTTTACAGAGGCTTCCCAGCAGTGTATGTTCCATTATCTGTGAGCAATAACATTCCTGCAGGGATGTAACCCTATTTGTCACTATCTTGTCTTGTTTGATTACTGTTGCTTCACCTGACTGGCCTGGACTTACCCAGCCAAATGAAGTAAGGGCATAATCCTATTAAATGCCTGCTGAGAACACCCTAAGCTGCTGATCTTGTGGGTGGAAATTAAGGGTTCTCCGCACATTGTAACAGGTACTCAGACCCTTGAGAAATTGGACACTTAATTAGATATTCCCTCAAGACATTGTGTGATTATTTAATGTTCTGACAAGATGCCTCAGCAATCTCAGCAATCTCACAGGCCCTGAATTAAGTATCCTAGAAGAGCTCTTTGCCAACTGCAATTCTGTTAAACCTTTGTCATGCTTGGCCATGGAAGCAAATTGCATTTCATGGAGCATATGAAATGATTTACCCAATGAATTGCCTGAATTATATATAACACGAACTACTGGCTGGGTGTGAGATGTCCGGTTTTAAATAGCTGTTCTTTCTTTGTCCCTTTCCTAATCCCTCGCATGTGTCCTCCTCTCCACCCCTCCGTGCACACTTTTTATTGTCCCACTTGCTAGCAAAGCTCAGCAGCAGCAACAGTCTTTGTGGCGACGTGGGATGATTCATCATACAGTCTTCATGAGGCAGATTAATACTGCCAGAGCAGCCCCTTATTATAAATTTCCTTTTCTCCTCTCTGGCTCATCTGCATTATAACATTTGTTACTCACACGTAAATTTCCAGCTCAAGCCTATCCATCCAGGGGCTGCTGAAGTTTTTTCGTCTATACTGAAAAGTTTAACAAAACCCCAACAGACCAAATATTTCTACCTTGCAGCTGATGCCATGTTATCAAACACATTAATAAAAGCTACAATAAGCATGAAAAACAAAGTGTAAATAAACATCACAGTGCTGAAGGACAGTACATCATGTAACAAATGCACACAACAAATGGTCATCTTTTTACCATTCCTTATGCATAACAGCTTTTGGCACAATCACCTCACATAACAAGGGCATAGCATCAAATGTTTTCTATAGGATTTTAGCAACAATGCCATTCTCGTTACTAAACTCTGTCTCAAGTGTGCAAAATTATGGTGCTTAACAATCAATGTAGAAATGGAAGCTAGAGAAGGAGTATTTGGACCACCTACCCCAACTCCTATGACACCCAAATACCCACCTCAGACCAAGGACTGTGAGTATATGAGCTATAGGCAACTGAAACATGTGCTGCAGGTAAAGAGTAAGAGAGACAATGACTGTCACATGAGAGGCATTAAAATACACTCCAAAGGTTGTATTTTTAGGAAAACCTTTATTAAGCTTTGAACTTCTCCATCCCTGCTGGATTGAAATGCACTTTCCGAGGCCACCATGCAGAAATCTCAGCACTTGCACTCTCTCTGCTAAGACTTGTAGGTCCTATACTTGCCACTGTTTTTCAAAAGGCATACTCAGCTCCATATATCTGTGGCCACAATTTCTACTAAGTCCAACTCAAAGAATACACAGACATGGAGTCTCTCCCAGCCCCCTCCATGTCCTCCTACCAAGCCAAGACTCTTGCTTTACCTGCCCATCTTTTAGGGAGGCTTTTTTCATCCTTCTATTGTTAACAATATCTCCATCAGCTATGCATTTTTTTTTATGAGCCTTCAACAAAACCTTAAATTGTGTCTCACAAGCATCATCAAATCCACTTCCACAATGAGGAATCTAACTTCAGATAAATCATTCTACCAACTAGTTTCAACTACAATAAAAACAGTTCCTTGAGTGCTTTATGAGTTCTGGCAAGCATCTGCTTTGCCAGAGTGGATTAAATAACACTACCTCTATTATTCTAATAGTGTGGGAGATCATATAAAATATTTATATTGTGAACTGCAGGCAAAATGCCTATTCTAAATTATGCTCAGGAAGCTCAGCAAGATCCTATATTGATAGAAAAATACCTCCGCTTAAATAATTGGGCAATTTTAGTTATTCTTTATTCTACAAATCTCATGTAATTTAGCTGTTTCCCCCTTGGGAATGTGACTTATTTTAGAAAGCACTATTTTCCATGTTCAAGGGTTTCCTGTGTATTCGTACAAACATCTCACCCACACCATACTGAATCACAGGGCCAGCGTAGAGGTAACTGTAAAATAATACTGTCAGTGCAGATCAATGTTCCACCTGAGCTTCTTCATTGCATTATACAGGGAATCAGATATTGTTTAGTACATAGCTATGAAGACATTTGTTCAAGGCTCAATTTTCAGCTGGCTTCCAAATTTGCAAACAAAGAGTTCACATGTAGAGTTATTTACAAGGGCTACATGCACAAAACCACATCAATGTGGTAAGTTGTCACTAATCTGCATGTGCAAGAACAATGTTTATACAAACCAAATATCATCTCTCCCCAGAGCTGTATTCTAGATTCTATTGGGGTTACTCCAGTTCACTATGTGAGTATGCAAGACTGCTTTAGGATCACAAGCCCATTCTCACAGAAGTCACTTATTTCAGCAGGTTACAAGGTATAGAGCATCTTAGTGTAGTGGCAAACACCATGCTTTTCCCACACTTCACAACTAAACAGTGCAGGGTGGTTGGCATTAGATTCTGCAACCATCTATGCTTGTGTCATTTTGTGCAGCCCCAGGACAATGTGACATGAGGAAAAAATGCATGAGCCATTCCTGTGTAGAATTTTCCCTGGGTAACAGCATTTTCGGCCAGTCCAAAGCCAGTAAGGACAGCTCACTGAATCTGCAACAACTTTGATGCTCCCTTTGCCTAAACCTGACGATGCTTTGCTGAGCATCATCAGCAAGGAGAGGAATGAGGACATGGGTAAAAGGAAGGCAAAGTGGCACAAAACAGAGAGTTCACTGTGCCTTCCCCTCAGTTGGCAGAAGGCATCAAAAGCAGCCCCACTGCAGCTCCAATGTAACCTTTCACATGTGACGGACAGGCAAGCTCTTTAAAGGTGGGTATCTCAGTTAACAGCTGAAGTTATCTGTCAAGCAGCTGTGCAAGCTAATGACATTTTATTGGCCTTGGACAATCTTCTCCGCAGACTGTCACATGTGGTTCTGTTTAGATTCAGAGTCTACTCCAGTTGCCCTTGCCCAGCCCAGGTCACATCGTACACACTTTCTCTGATAAAACCAGCCACACAGTGCTGTTGATATGTGAGGTTCACCTCCTCAAGTGAATGGACACGCCTTGCCCTCCACCCTTACTGCCACCAGTGAGGGCAGGGGTGGGCAAGGGCAGCGGGAGGAAGGAAATCTATCAGGAGACGAACAGCAGGTTTTCCTTGACTGTCCTGCTCTTGTCAATTCTGCCTCAGCACCAGCACTGCCACTTGGCAGGGACAGGGACGGGGCAGCAAGGCCCACCCTTTCCAATGAGAAATGGAGCATTATGCAGTGCCTGCTTTTCCTGATCCCTACCCACTGTGTGGGTCTGCTCCTTTATTTTGCAGGCGCTTCCCACTGCAGTGTCCTCCAGCGCTCTGTCTCCCATCTCCCCCAAGGGCTACTTGTCCCCTTGTCTGAACAGGAGTGCCGTCAGGGCAGCTCCCCGCCTCCGGCTGCCAAACCCTTCTGCCCAGACTGCAGCCAGGTCGTGGCAGCCACTGAGATCCAGCACAGCCAGAGTAGTAACTGGTCTGTCTGTTCACCCTTTTCAGGCTGGGCAGAGGACTTAGATACCCAGTATTCTAAACTTCAGTAGATCTAAAACATAAAGTCAATCCTGTTCAAAATCAGGATGATTTTCCAGAAAAAAACATCAATCATGTTATTGTAGCCTGTCTTGTGACTTGTTAACTTCTCTCCCTTCAGCCACTGCATGCAAAACTGCAATAACTTCAGACTGAGAACGCAGCCTAGAATGCATTTAAAGTGTACGTTTCCCTTACTGTTTGCACAGACACCACACTGACTCTCTGCTCACACCTATAAGAAAACCTATGCATTTCCCCCTCACTGGTCTGATTTCTTCCCTCTTTCTCAACCTGACCTTCATGCTGACCCTCATGCTCCTACACTCACACTAGTCCTTTTCCTCTTTTTACAGTCTCCAGTATAGAAAAAAAAATACAGCTAGAAAAGTGAACAATAAACATCCAGAACTGAGTGAGCACTTATCCCATGTATTAGGTTTTCAAATGATTTTTCAACAGAGATTTGTCAGCTGCCTTGCTAGTGGATGGTAAAGCATTCAGTCAAACAGCACCTTCTCTACCTTATTGCTTTAATGATACTTAATATTCTTAAATAAAACAGGATAAAGACTCAAAGTATGTAAAACAGTTTTGCACTGTTTTTTTTTTTTGCATGTAGCATCCAGTATAAAAATACAGAAACTATCAAATAAATTTTGTTCTATGCTCAATAAATACACTCAATAAATACAATTTTAATTAAAGAAAACGACAACAGAATTATCCAAGTATCTAAAATAATTCATTTCAGACTTGTTCCATGCCTGGGACTCTAAAAGCTCTTTCACTATCTGTTCCTTCACTATCTCCTTGGACAAGACCCCAGGAACAACAGAAACCCCTCACTGCTGTCTAAGCAGTCACATCACACCTTGCCCCACAGCAAAACAGAAGAGTATCTCACATTATTGAGAGAACCCTTCCCAGTATTCCTGCAGAAATAGCAAAGTGTTTGATTTTCACTGTCATTGTAATCTAGATATGACTTCACTCACTGTGTAGACACAACCTTACCATCAGACACACTGTTGACTATTTCAAGGTGTCTGCCCCAGACAGTGAACAACTGAAATGTCTGAAATGTCCACAGGGCTGCAGCCTATGTAAGAACTGCATTTAACCTAAAATTTAAAACAGACCCAATGTACCAGAGTCAAATACTGGGGAAGGGAAATATTTCAGGTAATCCAACAGGGTCCAGTTCCAATTATCCCACAACAGGAATGTGCTCAGATGTGAAGCTGAGCTTTTATTTTATATTTACACAGTCTTGCTGACATTCGTACGCTCTGCAGAACAAGAAGGCAGATAAGACTTCAAGCCAAGCCAGGCATCCAGCTACTTAGCAGCATGTCCTAGCATGAAGAGGAAGGTTGAATTCTTGCATCCCCTATTTTGGAGACCTGGTTAACAAATATGAAGAAGCAAATACAGGCCAACTGCCTGAGTAAGAACTGCCATGTCAGACACAAAGGAAAAGCCAATTGTGCTTTGAGTTTCCTTGCCCTAAGATCTTCGGTGACAACATGTTGTCAGCAAGTAGAATTCTATTGATGCAATCCTCTTCCCCCTGGCAAAATAAGAACCAGGTTCTTCAATACTGATTTTAATATTAAAACATGTTCAGAGAGAGACTTTTTCAGATTCTCACTGAAAGTCTTGCTTGACTTCACAGCTTGTCACAGCTGACATGATTCTTAATCAGACCTCCTTTAAAAACACAGTGAATAGATAATAATATCTGAAAAACTAGGACATTAAAACTTTGATTCACATAGCACATCTCTAGTCTTATCATACATTATGTATAGCTGTACTATATTTTGAAAGAAACTGCTGTGACGTGTTTTTAGTGGGAGATATGCGCATGACTACAGCGTCTACAGCATATCAAAAAAGAGGATTCTGATCTCTGGAAGATGTTCAGATAATTAGGCAAAACTGCAATACAGGAACATTTTGCCCCAAACCAGAAATATTTGGGATTGATAATGAAACACTTGGATCCCGTATTACCATGGAGGTATCTCATGGGAGTTATAGTTTAGGTGCGTCAGCAGCCCAGTGTTACGGATATTTAGTTTTCCTAAAACTCCAGTTTGCCATGTGAAGGCTATGTCTTTGGAAATATTCAAACTCCGGTTGGTATACAATAAAGTACCATAGCTGCCTCCTTTAATCATGCTAGTTTTGCTTTTTAAAGCAGTGGTAATTATTGACAAATTGGTACTGACTCTGATCTCTTTAACTGTTATGTAGATAAATCTTCATCCTTATCATTTGCTTGACAGTGCTAACATCACATTCCCATTTTAATGACGTGACCAACTTTAAAGATTCATAAATTCATTACTATAGAACATATCAAGGTTAAAAGAGGGAGAATTCTCTTATCAGTATGAAGGACTCATACAGTCTGCAACAATCCTAGATGAAATTACCCTTTTGTCTTTCAACAAGCAGAAATCTCCTGCAGCAGCAAATGTTCATAATGGACTGTTTCATCTTGACAATCATCTGAAAAGCATCTAATTTAATTGAAGTTTTAGGACAAATTGATCTCTCATTTAATGATTAAATATTTATGTTAACACACATCTCTTAATTGGCATAACATATCAAAGGGTATTAATTGATTGTACAGTGTGTAAGGACTGGAAAAAAGAAGTCTAGCACAGGTTTGAAAGTCTTTTCTGTATCAAACACTAAATAAAAAAATGCAAGGCAGAGAAAGGGCATCAAAAATATAAGCAAGAATTAAGACAACTGAGATTTTAATGATCATTAGCTCTGTGCTACCACTATGCTAACTGCTGGCAAGTCACCAAAAATGCTGTGTTCACAGAAGCAGCATTAGCTAATGCTGGAATTGAGAGAAAGAACAGGAGCAGAGCTTAAAGAGATCCTAGACACTTGATTCCAGAGCTGTGCTAGAGAAGGTATAAGTGGCGTAATACTATCTGTGTTAACATGAACGGTATAAGGAAACAATATCTACAGCCTACATCATCTCGACAAAGATCAAAAGATGTATCACATTTTATTCAATTATCTGTCAGAGGGAGACAAAATTTAAATATGTGAAAGCCACACTAATTGGAAACATCCTTTTCAGGATTTTTTCTGCCTTTTTTCCTAGAGAATTAGAACATATCTGTGAAGGGGAGGAGGTGAGAATTTGTCTGAATTGTTGCTAAAATTAACTTAAATGTGCAGTTACAGGCCATCTCTTCAGCTAACAAGCACTGATGCCATTCCATTTAGTAAGAAGCTGACTTCCACACTAACAGGTAGCTAAATGGGGAACATTCAAGCAACTTCATGGGGGAAAAATCAGAAATCAACCTTTTATATACTACTTTTTGAGGTCTTATAAGCTCTGCTGTTAAAGACACATTTTTCTATTTCTCTATCAAAGGTTGGAAAAGAAAACCAAAAATTAACAGGCTTAGACTTTCAGTACCAATTCAAGGGACTAGTTCTAGTGTAGATAGATGTGATTACCATGTTATACAGCCATTTGGAAGTGTAAAAGCTGCTCACTGAAGTTGCAAATATTAGCAAATAAAGCCTGTTTAAACTATAGTGTTAACACTTTAAGCCAGTATGAACAGATGCTTTTACCAAATGTAGTCCTGGATCTCTCTTTTAATGTCGCTGCCTTGTGGGTTTAACCCAGACTATTTCCTTCCAGAAACACTTGTGGCACCATCAAAGAGAAAACAGGCAAAGGGAATAAAGCAGTGGGGTAAAAGAAGGACAGGATATCTTCCTTCCGTGGCAGTACAAGTTTAAAGTGCTTGATCTCATCTCTGCCCTCCTTCCTAAAAGCAGAAAAGGATGCAGGAGGGACAGAATATCTCAACCCCAAACCAGAAGGACTTTTCACATCCCAGAACTAGCAGAGAATACAATCTGTAGACTCTCCCCAGTGTTTATTTAAAAACATTATGTCAAAATCTAGTCTTCACTTCAGCCTTCAGTGAGTTTGGAAAAGCTTGCTCCTTATACACATCCTGATCACTGCTACACTTATAAGCACTTGTATAGGAGCAGCTTATGAATCTTTCCAACACAGCTATGTACACATTCATTTGGCTATTTGCAATTACCTTTTTTGCTATGATTTCCTTCAAAATAGATTATATGCTATTCATCAGTTTTCTAGGGCTATGTTTTACAGTTAAAAACAACATTTAGTTCCCCGAGATCTTTTAGAAACAAAAGGAAGTAGACATTCAAGAATTATTCAGGAAACTTCAACCTAAGACAGACTGAGATGAAAGTTTTCTTCAGAAGTGTAACATGAAATGGCTATACTAGACCATAATGTAGGGTCCAGTACTCTACCTTTGACAATAGCTAACAGATACTCATGGTGAAAAAAAAAAACTAAGTGAAGAAATTTTAGTAGTCTTTGTGTCTGGGACTTTCTGAGCATGAAATGTTTTGCCCTTAATTAGCCTTGAGAGATCACTTTAAAATATATTTTCCAAATTTATATGGAAATCATACGTACTTTCAGCATCTCAAATAGCATAGAAAGAAAAGTGTTTATTTATGTTTTATAAATTCTGCAATTTCTTTTGATGACTTCTGCTTCTTGCATTGTGAGAAACACAGAACATTTGTTTTTGTTTAACATTACTATTTCATATTTTAACCATGAGCAACCTGGTCTAGGGGAAGGTGTCCCTATCCACAGCAGGGGGGTTGAATCTCTGTGATCTTGAAGGTCTGTTCCAACCCTAACCATTCTATGATTCTATGATTCTATGATATCCGATCTCAGTTGTCTCTTTTCGAAGTAGAAAAATGAGGCAATAAAATAGTAGATGATATTCAGTGTTGGCAAATTCAAAGGAATATGTGTAGAGAAGAAAATGCCCTCTTACTATTCAAATACACTGCTGGGTCTGAAATAGCTGTTGTTGTCGCGGAAACAGATCGCAGAATCACCATGGACAGTTTTGTGAAAGCATCCAGTCAACTGCAGTGGTGGTCAAAAGGCAAATATAGCATTATTGATAACCAGTAAAGGAAGAGAGAACAAAACAGAAAGGAAATAATAAAAAACCCCAAACAATAACAACTAATAACAATAATAGGTATTAACATAATTTAACATTATTATTACTATTTTTATTGTTATTCTTTCTTATTATTTGTTATTATTATTATGCTATTGTGCAAAACTAGCATGGGTCCCTACCTTAACTGATGTATACAGTTCTGCTCAACACTCTGTGAGAAAGAATAGAGTAAGGCACAACAAGGTATATATTATATGCTACAACATACAGAGATCTCAACAGTCTGGAAAACTGGTCCAACATGGATTGAATGAGGTTTAACAAAGATAGTTGTAACATTCAGCATGTGGGATGGAATATTCCCAAGCAGCAGTGCAGGCCAGGAACTGACCAGATCAGGTGTGCATCATTGCAGCAATGAAACCAACCTGGGACCTTGACTGCATCAGCCAAAGTTAAAACCAACAGATGAAAGATTGTCACTGTTTCATTTGGCATTTGTTAGCTCACACTTGGAATAATGTGTCCAGTTTTGGACCTCCATTTCAGAAGAGACATTGAAATATTGGAGATGGTCCAGTGAAGGGCCACCAAGCTTATTAGAAGGTTTGAGACCTTGATGCATGTTGAAAGGTCAAAAGAATTCAGTTTGCTCAACCTAAAGAAGGAAGGGGCAGAGGGGAGCCTATCACATTCTCTCAATACCTAAAAGGCAGTTATAGAGAAGATGGACATATTCTTTTCAAAAGGATGCAGTGACAGGATAAGAAGCAGTGGGCATCAGTTGTTTGAAAAGGAAATTTCATCAGTCTGTATGAAAAAGTTTTTCACTGTGAGAACAACCAAACACTGGAACAGGTTGTCCAGAGAAGTGGTAGAATCTCTCCTGCTGGAAGTAATTCAGGACTTGTCTCGTTGGGACAACGGGTAAACTAACCCAAACCCCTGCTGTCAGCTGTAGGTGGGCTCAGATGATCTCCAGAGGTCCCTTCCAATCTAGGCATTTCCCTGCTTCTACACGGCAGGGCAGCAGGCACAATGAAATTTCTGAAACAGCTTCCACAGCAGGCAAGAAGCAGCAGACTAACACTCTTTAACAATGAAAAAGAAATGACAGAGGACAGAAAGCGGGAAGATAGAGGTTTACAGCATCATTAAAGACCCAGAGAAGGTGACTGTGGAACAGATATTTAATCTTTTTTTCACAATGCAGGAAGGAGGGGATATAAAATGACACCTTCAAAGGGAAGACTTGAAAGAAACCAAAGTACTTTTACCAACAAAATATAAATGATCTGTGAAACTCACTGACTTATATTTTCTGGGTATCAAAAGAATAAAGGGAATCAAAAGGACGTGCTGAAATGAGTCCATCAAGGGCTGTTAATAGAAGAGATGCAGAATCAAACTCTGGACAGGAAGTCACCAAGCACTGAGGTGAACAAACATGAGAGACTATACCATGGCCAGGATCATGGTATAGTACTCATGCCTTTTCTGAAAGATTTTCCATGTTTGGAAAATAGACAATGGGACAATGAGAATGTTTTATCTAAGAATATCAGAATAGAAACAAATTTTGATACGTTAACTGCCATATCTGAGTCAGGAAAACATTCACTAGCTCAGTGGCTCAACACTTTTTTTTTTTTTTTTTTTTTAAGATTTGCAGTAAAAAGTTTAGTTCTTTTCCTTACAACAAAATTAAATCCTGCAAAATATGCCAAGTTCCTAAGCTTTTGGATAGCTGACTACATAACAATGAATATTTGGCCTATTTTTCTTTTCTAACTGACACTGGGAGCATGAGATGGAAGAAGGATCATGCATACAGTTATAGCAACAGTGGGAATTCTCCTGGCTTTACAAATGAGAACCTGGCTTACCCCAGGGAAGCCACAGAATGCCTTAAGGCCCCAACCGTAGCAGCCTGTCTAAACCTGCTGTGCAACAGGATTTGTTTCTTAAAATTCACAATTTACATCTTTTTGCCAGAAGGGAGGTTGCACATTCTCTTTAAATAAAATTAAAAAAAAAAAAAAAAAAGGACAAGAAAAAGCATAGATTTTATCAGTAGCTTTTACTAAGAATTTATTTCTTTCTTCTAACGAAAGACCCCAGGGGAAACCTGACTGATTTAAAAGTGAAAGATGGGTTCACATGCATTTTCTTGGTAGCACTTTCTTAGTACAATGCTGCAGTGCTGCCATATCACAGCAGAGCTCTGGTTAGTTAATTTTCGCTGTCTCACGAGCTCAGAGGTAGATAAGAGCAGTTAAATTGCCCAGCCACACCAAGAAGGGTACAGGACAGGATTAGCCATAACATGTATCTTCCTTGGGATCAACGCCAGATTGCTGACTGGTTTCATGTCAGCCATAATTTCCTATTTCAAGAGTTTATATGGACTAATGCAGGGCAGACAAACTGATATCAAAATTTCACTTGTTTTTACACATTACTAACATTAGAGGACTGAGCACCAAAATTGTTACTTCTTCAAAGAAAATCCTTTCCTGATAGATCCAAATTCCACAGCCACTTTTTACTGTGATCAAGTACCAAAACCAAATGGCAGCATCCTAGGATCATACACAACTTTGAGCTGTATTCACAGCCATCCTGGACCACCATTTTAACTGATTTTCAGGGCTGTGTATTACATCTATTCTGTCAAAATATCGATAAGAAATTAAAACATCCAGATTTAAGTCACTCACAGCACGTGGCTCAAACACTCGCTTCCCAAAATAAACAGCAGAGCATTAATTTTTTTTTCTACTCTGCTTTTTAAAAGTTCTTCAAAAATCAGAGGTAAATCAGTGGGTCTGTTCACATATATAAATATCTCATCTATCAGATCCTTTGTGAAGCATCATTTCATTCTTTTGTGATAAAATGCAAATTCTTGAAATGATTCAAGTCTGTTTACATAAAAATCTCTGTATATACAATGACAAAGAAACAAAATTTTCTTTTGCAGATGGTGGTAAGCAATTGCCCAAAAGTGCTGAATTCTGCTTTATTCTGAGCCACTACATTAATTTCACGTTGCAGTGATTTGCAAACTGTAATTTATCAGTTTGTTTTGATTTGTGACAGTCAGTTGTGTTCTTCAGCAGAAACATTCTCTGGATTGCCTTGGTTTCACCATACAAAGGATACATTTCTGTTTTCTGGTATGTTTGGACGGATTAGAAGGCCAAGGAACTGAAACACAAATACCCAGCAGATTATTTGGATTTTAAATACAAATTAAAAAAAAAGCCACACTTGAATAACAATGACGATCTGGTGAGATTTAATGAGGACATAGTAAATTTCAAATTACGTGGATGACCGTTAAAGATTGGTGTGAGGGAACAGATTTTACAAGATCTCAAAAAAAAAAATAGGAGAGAAAACCTTATACTCAGTAGATTAAATAATGTAAGTTGAATGGTTGCACGGTTTTAAGATGTTCCTCCCATTTATGAGAAAAAACAAATAAAACTATGAAGCAGTGCTAGGACCTCCAGATAAATACACTTTTTAGACCAGTGAAGAAAACAATTCATTTCATCTAAAATCATGATCCATTTAAATGGATCACAAGTTACTCTTTAAATACTTATTTTTTTCAGAGTAAACAAACCAGATTATCAGTATTCTAATTGAATTCCAAATATATTTAGCCTAATTTTTTTTTCTATTTGGAATATATTTGACAAAGTGGAAAAGGTTTGTTGATCTGTTCTGTCGAGACGATGAGCTATTATAAGCAGATAATCAATGAGTTTCAGATATGGTTGTCGGCTTCTTAAACACAAACAGAAAAACAAACTTTGGAGAAGAACAGAACCGATGTTATTATCCTGTGACCCTAACTGAAGTTGATTTTTCAATCACTATGTATATAAAAAATTCAAAATAAAACTACAGAGTACTCTACAGGTACTGCGTTTAAAATACCCCAAGGTGCATCTTTTTGTCAAAAGACTTTTAAATTAAATCTATCTACACTGCAGTAATGGAAGCATGCAGCAATTAATCACAAGTTTTTGTTTTTTTTTAATTGAAGGCCTCGAGGATAAAACACTGACTTCTTCACTGAAATAAACCCCACATATGTATTAGCAAGCGTCATACTCAAAATTCAAAAGCTTCAGAATGTTACAGTCTCTCATCATTTTCTCCCAGGCTGGCAATCTATGCAAAACACAAGCAGTTACGAGTTAGCAGCTCATTTGCATGTTACCCCAGAAAACGAGAAAATTGTTATCTTTGTTTGGGTTTAGGGTTGTTTTAAGGAGACTAAAAAGGTAAAATTATAAACAGGCTTGATTAGTCTAAAACAACAGGTACATTCAGATCATATGCAAATCAGATTATCAGGCCTGAAATGAAAGCATATAAAAATGTACGCGTAGTTAATGTGGTTAATGTGTAAGATTTCTAGGTATTTTTCTTCCACAAATCACCTAGGACACCATATTGTGCATTTTAAATAAATTTCTATATTCACAGCTGCAAAATCAAGTTGACCAAATTCTGACCTGTGTAAGTTAAAGATCTGTTCCTTTATCTAACATAGTTGGATGAGCTAATCTCTTTTCAGGACAGGTCCTACCTGCACATGCACAGAAATCTATGGTATCTAAACTTTGATTTCAAACTGGCTTGTTTGTAACTCAGTATCTTGACATTTCTTATGGATTTCAGGTTACTCTACAGGTTTTCAAACATCATAAGGTCAATCCCCCACTACATCCATAAATCAGAGAAGATATGAAGTAAATAGCCTGCGTGGGAGCACTCTGAGCTCCCCTGATTCCTGAGCTGGTTCTTTGCAGTTTCTAGCACAATTTAATCTAGTCTTGCTGCACAGCAAGAAATGACCGTATGAAATAAAGTGGTGATAGCACACAGGCTAGGAGTGCGACATTTCTCCAAACTTGGAACAGAAAATTACTCAGTCCCCCAGATCTCCCAGGCCAGAAACCATTAGTTGTTTGACTGCACTTTTTCTTCAGCACTTCTCTGGCAATCTGAGTTTGAAGTAAGACAACAGGATAACCTGGTTACTGGTCATGACTGGACTCAGACTACTGCCTGAGATATTAATAAATTGTTCTGGTCAGATTTTCTTGCCTGCCAGCCCCTACTGTGTTTTCAGACCTCACAGTATTGCTATATTCCAGCTACAAATACCTTTTTGGTTACCAGTCCTTATAACAGATAATGCAATGCCCTGGAGTGTAAAGCCCTGCTTTTCTTCACACTGAATGATATCATGTCATGTTCTCTAAGCCAGCACCTCACTTTTGCCTCAGATTCAGTTTCACCTTTCTTCCACAGGCTGAGGTTATTCCCTCTTCCTAGAGCTGAGGGAAGGAAATTCCAGAGAAATGTTCATTTTCTTCCTTTCTGCCTTAAGGGACAGAAAGAAGAGCTGGATACGCGCTACCCTCTGGTCCTAGTATGTGGGAAATCACAGCAGAGTAGTCGTAGACTAAGCACTTGCCTTCCCTCCCTTTAAGCAACTTTAAGGCTTCGTATGTAGCGGGATGTATGGTTTTCTATTGGTGACATGAAAAGCATTGGGATTTTGTGCCACTTTAAAATCTTATTTCAATTTGGATTTTATTTCCTGCTAGTAAATCCGGAAAAACATTTTTATGTTGTTTGACAAAACCATAAAAGTGCTCACACATATACCAGCTGCTCTTCATTAAGAGGGGCTTTCACATCAGCATTCCTCTGCCCCCTTAGAACAGATGTCATGCCATTTTACAATATAAAATTCTAATTTATCAACATCAGTAATGCTGAACTACCAAAACAAGTAATTGTTGGCAGACAGTATAAACAATTCATTTAAAGCACTCACTGCTATACTTTTAATTCCTGCCTCAAAAAAACACTTAATTTGTGATTGATTCTCCAAATCATGGATTCAAAATCAATGTATTAGTCCATTTTGGGAACACAGGGGAAGGGGAATATTGCTCTTGGAGTGTCATTTAATTTTAATATTTTAAGGGATTTAGGTCTCAGTGCTGCTTCCACTGAAGTCATTTGGGAGTTCCAGTAAAGACTCTGGTAGGAGAAAAAAAAATATAAATCTGTACGATTGAGAAGGGACAGGTTCCGATTTCCAGACTTGGATTATTTACTCCTAATGAAAACAGGTAGAAAGAGGTCAGGTCCTTAGGGCACTTCCATTGCACAACAATATACAATGAAATGTACATACTAAAACCAGAGCTTGTCATGAACAGAGAAAGAGAAAATATTTATTTATATTAATATCTCTGTACATTCTTTTCTCCCATCATCTTTGTTTCAGGGAGGCTTTGAGCAACCTGGTCTAGTGGGAGGTGTCCCTGCCTGTGCTAGGGGGGTTGGAACTCGATGATCTTTAAGGTCCTTTCCAATTCTAGCCATTCTATGATTCTATGGTTGTATGAAACTGACACCTGGTGTTGTATAATGTTTTAGAAAGGAAAATATTAGAATCATCATTTCTGATGAAATGGAAATTACAATTTCTGAAGAGTTCTAGAGAGAAAAAATTGCTTTGAAGTCTTTCTCTTGGATTATTAGTGTCAATCACTTATATTGGGGAAAGAAACTCATACTTCTTACAGAGACAGAATTTCATATAGAAACCCCACAAAAACCTTTAGCTGAAAACAAATTGTAATTCTAACCCACAAGTAGGCAGTCCAGCTGCCCATTCAACATCAAGCTTGAAATCAAGATTTCTCTTTCTCTTTTACCAGGCTCTGGATGACTTTCAAATACAATACAATAGAAACCAATATTCACCGTGCAGTCTGATAATGTTTGGTATCTGTCCCCTTAGGCTCCTTGCCTAAATTAATTCACTATATCAAGGACAGTTAAAAAAGCATGGCCTGGGAATCCATCTCTCCAAGCTCTGGTGCTACCATTTTATCTTCTTATTTGAGACTCATTACTTCACGTACTGTCTTTATCTCATTGTTTATAAAGGGTGACAATTCTGTGCCTCATATTTTGGTGCAAGTATGTGCTTGCTGAATAGCTCAAGGAGGGTGCATCAGGTGCACTGCTAGCCTTTCTGAACCACAACAGCAGGAGGACAAGTGCTTCTCTCTTTGGCTGCTCTTTCTCTGAGGGTCTCCGTAGATGCAGGAGAAAGAACTAGATTTTGCCACATAGCATCCTATAGCTGCAAACAAGTAGAAACATCGACTTGGAATTCTACAAAACAAGTGGCTCAGCCCAGCCCATACCTCTGATACGTAGAGCGGGGGAATCAAGGACATCCTGCAGTGCTCTTTTGACCTAAATGCCAGAAGTAATTTATAAGTAACTATACAGCAAATGTTGTTCATAACCTATTCCATAAATGTTATTTGTAAAGAAATTAACACATGATACTATTTAGAAATGTTATTTCTGGTGCTGCAAATATATTGGGAGAAATGTAGTTGGACAGTTTTGATGTGAGGTGTTTTATTGATTAAATACACAGGCCTTCATATTACTTTCAAAATGCATAGACTCTTGTGCAGCTGTATATGCATTAAAAGTAATTTTTCTATATCCTCCATGGATTACTGATAACTATGCAAATAAGTAACGTTATTGTAATGTTTTTGTTTTGTCTTTTGATTGCAATCAGTTGTTTATCTTTTTCATTGTCTGTTGGAGCAGCACATACTAGACTAATAAGTGTTTCCAGCCAATAACAGGCAACATCCACTGTAGCTAGATTTAATTTGCGCTGTCAGAAGCAATACTGCACCGAATGAAAGATCCCTCCATGCATTTTTGAAGCATGACAATGAATGCTATGCAGCAGAGATTCAGAACAAGCTCTCTACTTAACACTTCTTCCACTCTCTACTTAACACTTCTTCCATCAGTTCTTTTAATTTTGTAAGAAATACTTTAGGTTTTAAGGACTTAACCTACAATATGAATAATCTGCTTTACATTTACTAATGGGAATGTTACCATTGACGTACAGAAGACTATCTGGGAAAGTAAACAATACATTGAAGAAAAAGATTTACAGAACTTCCTTTGAATCCATGATTTATCAATTTACCCTTGGTAAGTCTCCCATTTACAGGACATACTTTTCCAAGACGTGCATGCTCATCTGTAACATTTACTGTCATCCTTTCTATTCTGTTTTTCATTCTTCCAGACAGAATTAATTGCATAATATTAACTAAACTAATACTTGAGCAAATATCTTTCCTATCTTTGAAACATTTGATTTTTTTCTTTTTACATTTAGATAATTTATAAGTTCCTAACTTAGCAAGGGGTACAACTTGTGACCTGTGATGTACATGAATAAATCTGGAAAAAGTTTTAGATCCCAGCTCCAGAGAACAGTACCGCAAAGCTGGCTTTCTTCCTCAGTAAAAGTAGAAAGCTATTTCAGTAAGTAGGTTGCACCTATCTGCAGTACTGACTGCCATCACAAGGATATCTGTATAGGTAGCACACAGGCACATTTTCATCTCTTTGTGCCACGTTTCTTCACATGGTAGCCCATGAGCCAAACTTGGTCTGCAAGACAGTGCCACTGAATAGGATCAATGCTTACACAAACCTGAAGTTAGAAGAACCTATGGAGATACTCATCAAACAGCCAAACATTTCAAGGCTCATCCTCTGGCCTATATAGTGCATATTTTCTTTCCCATCTGCCTGTCTTCCAAAAACGGTAAGAGTCCTGCACTATGCTCTGTATTTCTCTTCTCACAAGTCAGCTTTCCTCCTTCAGCTTTGTTCTCCAATTGCTTTGCTATGCAAGTGATACCACCTTAGACTCTCTAGCACAAACAGAAGAGAGTGTTGCTTACACCCTCTGTCTGATCCCATTTATGTCACATCTGATTTAGACCAATTATATCTGCTAAACTCTGTATGTTATTTTGGGAACCTCCTCTACTTTGCTGAGTTCAAGAAGCCTGCTGTAAAGTATCCACTGCAGAGAATGCCTCATTAACCTTTCAAGCAGACCCTTTCCACCACCTCTTCACTAACACATTTTGCAGTTCTCTCTTTAATACATGACTTTTGACAGTCAGTTCTTACCTTTGTAGGTAACTATGTGAAGAAAGATCTAAGAGGCAGAGAAAAAAGCAGTTGTACTCTCTCATCCATGAAGATAACAGTGTGTAATGAAGTGTTGAGGATTTCTTCAAGTGCCCGACCTACCCACCGTAGAGGAAGAAGAAGTCCATGGTAAATGCATGGCCAAATCCAGTTAATCCAATCCAGCTTCACACCATTCTCTTCTGTATGACTAAGAGTCTCCAGCTTTGCAAGTACCACAGGAGGAATTAATGACTCATCTACTGTAAGACTTCATCTACCATCCCTTTGTTCTCTGATGTTATTACACGCTATGCTGAGAAGCAAGGGAAATATTTCCTTCCTGGAGATTATTTTTAATGAGTAACATGCTTGTGGTTTAACAGTATGCTTTGGCTTATTGATTTAAGAGGAAAATAAAAAGTTTCCATTTTTAACATCATATCTTGAATCATTATTCTTCAACCATAATGAGTCAGGTTTCTGATTTTTTTTACTAACTCCCTCTGTCTACTTATCAATTTTATATTTGACTGCTTCATTTTGTTTGCATTTTTACAGCTGTTCTGTTTATGTGTGTGTGTATGTACGTGTGTATGTATGTGTGTGTGCATGTGTGCAGGTATTTATATATAAAAATAAATACTGATCTTAATGCTTGTGTTGTTAGCCTAGATTACCAGATTATCAACATATGACTTTTTCATATGGTAGTATTTCAGATGTTTAAAACTATGTTCTTGAATAGAAAGTCACAATGGTGGTATTTTTCTAGCTCTACTATTCTTGTTGCTTATATAAAGGAACAGTTTGTTTTTAGTATGTCGCTTGGAGGAGAGATTTGTATTTATTAGTAGGTATTTGATAAAAACAAACTGAATTTTTCCTAAATCATAATTTTACATGTTTTAAATCTCCAGAAACTAAATACAGACTCATTAGAACACCATTTAATGAAAGTATGGTACATGTACAACTATATGTTATGAGCAATTTATATGGCCAAATCCAAGGAGAAATGATTTCTGCTGCTGTCCACAAAGGCTTTTGGGGCTACTGTTTGTCTTGTGGAGGAACTCTCTTCCACCAGAAAATGCTTCATAATTTTCACTGATTTATGATTGCCAAGATGACACCAATTATGGGACCCAGTCACTGTCTTTACTTATCCTGAAGGGGCAAAATAACAATTGGGTTAATTGCGCGTGAGTCTGAGTGCTTAGATGTGCAAAGATAAAGCTTAGGTTCTTTGTTCATTGATTCTTGTGAAAAATTACATCAAGGTTTTAATGGTCAGAACTGGCATAAAATACAGCTATTTGTTTCACAAAATGGTGAGATAGTACACATCAGGTGCTTTGATCCTGTGGCTCACTGAGGACACCTACTCAATCACTAAAACCCTTTTTTAGATACCTTACTTTCCCCTTGAAGATCTCGTGCAAACTGTCGTGAAATCTGATCTTGTACAGTTAGAGCATGTTCACAGCCCAAGGTCACATTTTATGTTTGAAGGCTAAGATACAGATTGATAATAAGACATTACATTTAATAAGATGGGCCCAGTAGGACAATTAGGAGTTGACTACAGAGCACATATTTCCTCCAGGTTCACATGAGTGTTTCTACAGAGGTCTGAAAAGCAGCAGTGCCAGGGAAATGAATGCACAAAGGATGAAAAGAATTGTGGAAGATTTTCAAAGACCTAGAGGGGACTCAGGAGCCTATTCACTGGAAACACCAACTCGGTGAAAATCAGAGGGAGACAGAGGTCTAATTCATCTTTCCGTCTTTGAAAACCTCCCTTGATAATGCAAAAAATAACTGAAAGTCCATAAGACTCACTACTTACTTGAACGAAAAAATTCTACTTGGGAGAAAGAAAATAATTCTCTGGACTACGTCAATAAATAAACTTCTGTGGGAAACAGTTTAGATTCAAAAAGATAAGAATAATGTTTTGCCTTATAATCTTATAGAAAATAAAATTGCCTATATCAACACCTTCTGAAAACAGTAAGTGCAAATACCTGTGGTCACACTAGCTAGAGAACAGAGGGCAGCTGGGCTACTTCAAAAGGCAGGTGTTAAGTGGCATGTGAAGAGTTACGGAAAACACTGTGTTATTCTGGTTTAACAAAGAACCCGCCTCTCAAAGATTTTCAGTGCTTATCTTCTGGTGCATAACTAAACTGTTCCCTTCAAGAAGTGATACTGACTTTAGATAGAAATACAATCTTAGAAAATAATGATTTATAAGAAATGCCATGTATCAAGCTATCATATTGAGTGCATCAATAGCCAAGTCACATAGGGGAAGAAGTCTGCTGTGTAGGACTTCAACACAGAATTGCTCCTGCCACAAGAACTTCTTAGTCTGATACAGTAGCTAAACCAGAGAACACTTTGGTTCTAAAAACACAGTGAAGAGCAATGTCTGCTGTAGAGTGTGGCCTCTGTATTCCAGATTAAGTTTATTATATCGAAACCTGAATCGATATCCTTGCCACTGACTTAATTTTAGAGAGAGATCGTTTCACATCCCTAAATTACCATCTAAGTGGACAGAATGACTGTTCTGCATGAGTAACTCTACTCCCCCAAATCTTGGGAATTATGAAATTTCAAAGGCAGTTTTCACTGTATGGTCCCCCTACCCCAAAAGAGTAATTCATTTGACAAGTACAAGTAGTATAAAAAGCAGATTCTCTGAACCAAAGCATCCCATTGCAGCAAAGTTTGATTTGAAAGAAGATTAACTGGATCAAGACTTCTGCTTTAGGCTCACCTTGTTTGGAATTGCTAGGAGGGGACCTCAGCTATTCTGAGAAAAGAGCTCCAAAAGTCCATGAATGAAATTGAAAGAAGCCAAAGGAAAAAAAAAAAAAAAAAAAAAAAAGTAGGGGAAGAATAGAAAATGATATCTAGAAGGTACTTCTCTGCTCTCTGGAGTTAATCTTAAAATACAGATGGTCCATTATGTGCTGGAATAATGTATAAGTGGAAGAAATTTTGCAGATATGTTTATCTGCAGTATCCTTTCAGTCAGGTAAATACAAATACGAACACCACAAACAATATGTATTCCAGATTCCAGACTGAAATATATAGAAAAGCCTTTTACCTTTTAAGAGTCTCTTTTTTTTTGAGGGAGATCCAACAAGGTGCAGGAGCTCAAGAGTACATTTTCTTTGACATGTAGTGGAAAAAACAAAGGAATTTACTATTTTCACTGAATTCACTCACTGAATGAGAACATGACTGAATTACTGGCTGCTACCTAACCAAGAAATCTCTGAGGGAGAAAAGACTGGTCACCCTTTCACTAAGCATGTGAAGCAAGGTATATTCAGGCAATAAACGCAGCCCCATGACAGGTTTGCTGTACTGGTAGCTACCTCAAGAGTATTATTGTTCCGTTAGGAGGCTAAAGTCTCAGTAACATATCAGATACTTCTGGGAGAAAGGAGGAGAGGTGTTATCACACTGTGCAAAGCCTCAAAGGTAAGACAATAGGAGAAGTCCTTGGCTTTGTGTCGATTGTGCAGGAATTTGTTAGCTGACACACACTCGACTTGCAAGAACTTTTCCTTGCTAAACCCTGTGGGCTGTGGGAAGCTTAAGTATTCTGTACTTTTGAACAGAGGAAGGGAGTGAATCCTCTTTGTTCTGTGCCAGTCAGCACTCTGGTAGCTAGAGAGTCACTTTTACAACTCCCTGGGATTTTGAACAATTATTTAGGTGTTCCTATTGCTTTCTACCCAAAGTGTCTACAGACAGCAGAATATCACTGTTGAGGGCTGAAGGCTACCTAAAAGACCTGAGAATGAACAAGAATACAGGTGATGGCTTTGCTGTACTGTCACCTGTAATAGGAATGGTCCTTTCTATATCATTTGCATTCCAGGAAAAAAAATATTTAATTCTCATTACATTGCTACCAGTAAATTTGCAGTCTCTTTTCTGTGTAATTCAACACGGTCATTCTTTAAAATGAAACTTTAGATCTTGCTCTGAAGAAAAAGACATCATTTGGTTGACAGTACCATGTAGATCAAATGAAGTGCTCTTCCTAGTCCTGGACTTTTCATGGGATAAACACTGCACAACAAGATCTGTGAGCAACAAATGCTGTATACCACAACAAAGGTACAAATCACTTAGCTGTGTAAAGAGGCAAAAGGGGAAGTGAATATTGATCAAGCATGCCCAGAACTGTTCTTAAACAAAGAACAATTGATTTGTCTCCCAGTTACAATGGTCTGACAGGAACAAAACTACTGAATTTGAATGGAATTAGTCCTCAGGTACCCCAAAGGAATGCAACAAAAGTCCTTCTGGCTTACAAGCACTGTCCTCGAAATATTCATTTTCTGCACCTGCCTTTTGAGGCACCAGTTCTACTCAATACAAACGCATGCTGTCTTTCCAGACTGTCCTCAGCCCAGCCCCACTGGATCAGCACATCTATTGGTGAGCATTTCTCTGTTTCGGCTCCTGGTTTTGAACAAAAAAGAAAATCTGCCTGCTTTTTCCCAAGCACTCACAACACCCGAGAAGGCCAGTTACCAATGGTTACCTGGGCAGGATTTAAGAGCAGTCTTTTGTCATCTTATCTTATCACACCGTTTCATACCAATGCCCACAGGGTGGAAAAAGCATACCTTCCTGAGTAACACCAATCTGCAGAGCTATGAGCTGCTATTTAGCAACTGCAGAGCTCCAGAGATCTTCATCTGATGTGTTCTCTCATTATCTGTGTGTTCCTTTCAAAGTGGAGCACAATGCACAGCACAGATCTATACTCTGATTACTCAGCAAGATTAAAGAATATCTTTAAGGCAATTACTTAGAGTTATAAACAAATAAATATTGGCTCCTCAAAGTTTTCTACTTTGGATGAGAGGCTAACTGAATTGCATCCATTGAGCAGCATATTTCTCATCTAAATTCAGTAAGATTATGTGTAAAATAACATTTTTCAGAGAGAGTAAAGTTTTCCAAATGCAGTCCCTGAGTTTTAGCTATTGTATAGAATTTCCTGTTTCCTCATTTCAGAGACTTACTCCTAGAATAAAGGACTAGTTTCATTTTCTTCGATAAAACTCTAATGTCATTCAATGTAGGCTATTCAGATCTGACCATAGAAGAGATTTTCACAGAAATACATTGGTGACAGAATTACTGTTATTGCCAATATTGGTTTCTTGGCTTGAACATTACCCAAAACTTGGGCCTTTATAAAGTTGTTTCTGCTAAAGTAATAAACAGATTTGTTTCTACTAAAGTAAGAAACAGATTATAAGCATTTTGGTTAACTGTAGTGCTGGTTACACACACACACACAAAAGGAAAAAAAAATTAAAAGGGAAAAAAAAATTAAAAGGGAACAAGTCCTGTTTTCCTGAATGCAGCAGAAAGAAAAGAAGAAAAACAAGTAGGGTTGTCCTCTGATCAGGTTTTCCATCCCAACTAGTCCTGTGTCCAAGAAGTCCTCCCTCTTTCTTCTTTTCAGGGTCACACTCTCAGATTCCCAGCCCAGCTTCTTCCATATTCTGCAGCTGGCATTTCTGCTACCAAGCACAAGCCAGGGACTGGGTAGTTTCTCTCTAACATTTCATTCTGCCCAATGAACTAGCCTTCAACTAATACTATTTAGCTGCATGCAGGGGCTGTTTATTCCTGCTTCTACTGAAAAGTATCAGTTTGTACACCCACAGACTTTCACAGGTGCACTAGGGCCCTGGGATCTGAGATTGCCTGCCTAATAGCTGGCATAACACCACAAATTCCTGCCAAGGTTACCCTCTAGCTGTCCACATTTTTTTGGATCACCTGCATAATCCTGAAAGAACTAGTCTGAACAAAATAAAACGCCTGTTTTTGAAACACATGCTTGTTCACCTTTGTTCCCTCTGGAGAGAAAGAAATTTCCCTGGTTTCTAAGACTCTTCTGGTTTTGTTTATCTTAGTGACTCTCCACGTTTTCTGTTGCTTCTTTTTTCTTGTTGTATAACCTATTTGACTGTTGCCATCCACTTCTATAGACATAGTGCTGTCATTAAATATTTTATTTTGGCAAAGATTTTACTCTCTGTACTTCTAATATTTACTGCCCAAATGAATACTTCATTCTTTGGCTTTAGCACATTTCTCTTCAGCATATAGGTGTTGACTTTTCACATCTCACAAAAGACACCTGGTACCCTGCAAAATTCCATGTATGTTTTTGTAATCAGTTTTCACCTTGCCATATTCACACATGGACACAAAGAATAACCTAAAATTATCAATTGAGTTAATTTAAATTAAACTACATTTTCTTATTTCCTACAAGAATAATATAGCCTACATATCTATCACAGAAAAACATTTGTGGATACAGTTCCCTACAACCTCTACAGAATGTTGTAAATCCATACAGTGTTCCCAAATGTCTAAACATCTGTAGGAATTCAAAGAAATGTAAAATTGCTTGCCATCAAAGAAGTCCTTATATTGCACAGATCAATAAGGATGTTTATGTCAATTGTTTATTCACATAAATGAAAAAAAATAGGATATGTGAAAAAACAATGTAAATAATAGGGGAAGCAAAAACAAACCTTCACACAGGTAAAAAAAACCAAAACAAAACCAAACCAAAACACTCCCATTCTAAATTCCACATTTTTTTTCAAAGAAATGCCTAGGGCTACAATGTCTTCCAGCCAGGAGCAACACCTCAGCTCCAAAACCAGAGGATATGCAGACAGTGCAAAAGAAAACAATGATCTGTACTTCTATTATACATGATAATCCCTTTTTTGGAGCAAAATGAGGTTCAGATTTGAAGTTTTTAATGTCTATTTTCCATCAAATTATCTTGCATTCATTTGAAGATATTATTTCTTAACTTGTAAAAAAAATATTTATAACTTGGCTTCACTCTAAGGATAGGAATGGGAATTGCTAAAAACACTGGAGCTGATGGCCTAGAGAGGTTGTGGGGTCTCCATCTGTGTAGATATTCAAAACCAAACTTGACAGGGTCCTGGGCAACCTGCTCTAGCTGAGGTTACTTGATCAGGAGGGGTGAACTGGATGATCTCAAGATGTTCCTTCTAGCTTTAATGCTTCTTTGATTCTGTGAAATAAAAGTATGTATGTTTACTGCTGTAAGCCAGGTAAGTCCTTCAGTACTCCTTTTTTTTTTTTTTTTTTTAATGACATAAGCAGAATACAAGACTGCTTTTGCACTTAAAATTAGACAAGCGATTAAACAATTTGATATATCCTCATATCTCATTTCAGTGTAGAGATTTAACTTGCTTCACTTTGCTGATGTATGGAAAAAAACCAAGCTATAATAGCCCCTTCAAAATAAATCTTGTTAGCTGCACATTAAACATAATCAATAATTAAATACAGAAAATTTTATTTTTAAATTTACCAATATTCTATGAATGCTTATATATAGATACCCACTGAGATAACCACCTACTTGTAAACATATATGTATTATGTTATACTGCACTGTGCAGCTGCAATCAACAGAGACTAAAAACTACAAATTTGGAGTCAACATAAACATCTTAGAGTAGACACTGAAAGTTGGGTGAGATAAACAGAAAAATAACATACTGCAGTCAGGTAGTCCTTCTAAATATTTACAGACTGGGCTGGATTCTGTAACATATATTGAGCTATAGCTGTGCAACAAGACCTATTTCACCTGAGTAAATAAAGGCAGTCTGGCTAGTTGATAGGGGCCCCAGGATCCTGCCTCCTTCCCAGAGCTGTCCAAATGCAAAAAAAAATATGTGCTGTAGAGCTTAGCAGAAAATGCCTTCTGGCCCATATGGATTACCATTGGAGTGGAATAATTTGCCCATCTAGCAGCACAAAAGTGGGAGGACACAGTAATATAACCTATCTTTGGATGATTTTTTGTACTGTAATTACTGAGACTCTTGTTTTCTTCTTATTTTATCAGTAGAAACCAGCATTGTTGTTACACTGTTAAAAAAAAAAAAAAAGCCTTCCCTAAATGGAAAGCCTTTCAAGCAGTAAGCCTAGTATCTTCAGTGCCAGCGGTATAAATACCAGAATGAGTGACAGCTAATCCACATGCACTCAGAAGCAAAAATGAAAAGGCCAGTTACATGCACTTGTCAGTGCTAGTCTCATGCACACCTACTGGCTTGCAAGACCTTCAAACAGTCAGTAAAGAAATGAATAGGGGGAGGAGACAAACAGAGGAACAGGACAGTAAAGAGATGGAATATCAGTACTAAATATCCCTCTGTACTACATCAGCTTCTCAGGATCATCGTTTGTTGGGGGTTTTGCAATCCCCTATCTCCTCTTCCAACTCCCTTTTCCTGCTCAAGCAGGCTATTATTTGGTGAATCTGAAGGCTAACGTGAGACTTCCGGAACTGATCTTCATATCCTCATACATTTTTTGAGTAATACCATAAAGGTAAAAAGGAAATGTTAGGAAATATTTAAGTAAAGACATATTATATCATTAACATCTGACATTTTGTAAAAAATATAAGCTGCTCAGTAGTACATATACGCTGGATATAATGCTTGGACTGGCAGGTAGTGGGAGAAAAGAAATGTCAATTGTCATATTATTCTTTAAATTCTCCCATCTTAAAGCATGATGGATACACAAATGTTCTGTTGTAAAAGGTCTGTTAAAGTTGCTTTATTAAACACTTTTCAAACTTCTGGGAATTATTGTTCTGGATAGATATTACAGCCTTTCCAGTTATTCCTGGAAAGCATATTCTGCAGCCTTAAAGAAGATGGTATTTCTCTAGCTATTTATGAAGATTATGCAAAGGTTTTTGTGGGATTAAATTTGCTCAGCAAACAAAAAGAATTCATGGCAGCTCAAAAGCTGTTAGTTAGCCTTTCCTGTGCAGAAACTTCAAAAACCTATGAATTTAAAAAAAAAAGAAAAAAAAAAAAAGAAAAAAAAGGGAACACGACATTAATTGTGCAGTTAAATTTTGGCACCGTGCTTATTCTAGACTTTGCCTTTTCCCAATGTCTCAGGAAGAGATGAACAACAGAGATTTGAAATGCAACCATCAGCTGACTGAGCCCTTTCTTTTCCCACCTCTCCTGGACTTCCTGTAGCTGGGCTGCTTGTTCTTTAGAGGTTCCAGCTGACAGCCTGGTATATTGATGTGACAGCAGTTGAAGAAGACACGTTGGGCTGTGATTTGCAGTGGCTGAGAAGCTGGCACGTGCTCCCTTCTGTTATTTCTGCTACAGGGCCCTTGTCCAGTGAAGGATGGATGGCACAGACCACAGGATGCTATAACCTTTTACGCTGCTGGAGCAAGATTAAGTACAGCTTGATCCACTCGTGACCTTATTAGATTTGTCATTAAAACCTGAAGCTGGACAAATTGTATCTAGTAGTTTGTGATGGTACGCTCCAAAAAGAGGAAAAGCCCCCACTTTGAGGCAGCCATGACCTGTTGGCAAAGGCTTGAGCAAATACTGACATGTCGATTTTGCTTTGCTCTCTACCAATTTCTCCAGGAGCTGTGTTTGCTTGAACATGTTATAATTTTCTGCTGGCACAGGTCAGGATGAAATTATGACTCCTCAGAAGACAAAAAAGAAGTACAAGATCAACTAAGCTGACAGGACACATCAAATTCACAGTGACTGAAATTTCTCCCAATCTCTGCCAAACACACCCACTGACAACACCAACATGTCTTAACTAGCACCCTCTTCTCTTCAGTCACACAACGTTTTATTTTGTTTTTCAAGGGGTATGTAGAACTGATTTGTTTCTTATCTGTGTGACACTAAAGACTACTCACATTCAGTGCAAAAGAACCCACAACCCAATACGAAATACTATAAAGCCAAGGCAGGCTGTGTGCATATAATAGTGCTGTTTTATTGTTAGACAGAATGAAAGACCAGCCCACTGAGGAAAATAAAGATATTAATCAAAATATCACAGTGATTATTCCAAGGTAAAATTTTAGTGCAATGTATGAGCACTGTGTGATGGCTAAATGCTGTACAGGGTAAGGCAAAGGGGGGAAAAAAAAAAGAAGAAATTTGTTTTTTTGAATATGATTTGATAAGTCTCAATGGTCCACACGAGAACATCACATCAGAAAGACATTTACTTTGTTTTTTTGCAACATGAAACAAATGCTATGTTGCAAAAATAGTCGATATCTTTAAACTATGCTGCAAAGAAACCTACAGTATGGCCATCTGTTTTAATTGAAAGGTACTGTTGAGTACTGTACTATTGAGAATTCATGGAACAGCTGAACATATTGAAAAGAAAAAAGTGAGTCAAAGGATTATTAAAAAAAGCTCATACATTTTGTTAAAATGTTTACCCATTTCGGGATATCACATCCCATTGGTTAAATAGCACTGCAACCTGTCTTCATTACATGCTAATTTTTTTATTATTATTTTTGGCTGATTTTTCTGAAAGTCAGCAGGAGTAAAGGAATTCATCATTCAGTACTTTTTTTCCTGTCTGTCTCCAAAGTGGTTCAATGCTTATGTAGCTGTGCCACTCACAAAAACTCAAAAAACAAAACATAAATCTGCTTTTCTGATTTAGTGGCTCAGAGAATATTTTGAGGTTTGATTCAAAAAGGAAAATAAAACTTTAATAGCTGACCTTTTACTCTCTTTTAAATAATTCAATATTCCAAGCATTATATTCCACTCACTTGCTCTAATCCATTCTTTTACTTTTCTTATTTTTATTGCTTATGAATGTAATGATCATGAACTAAGCTGGTATGAAAACCCCAGTGAATGAATCTCAGTGTTTGGGTTTTGTATCAGCATTTGCTGCAACATCCTCGTTTTATCCATGCTGGAAACATCAAGGGCAATGACAGCAACAGATTGCTCTATCACTGTGACCAGCCCAAATCCAGCAAGATCTGGATCTGTTTCAATTATGCCTTTTGCATTTTGATGTCATTTACCAAACAATGTGTCATTTGTCTATGCAAAATAATGATAATTTCTTCCTAATTATACTTTTTATAGTCATTTGCTATCACAGATGTAAACACTTGGGACAGATACCAGAGAATCAGGTAGCACCAAAGCAAAGAGAAGTCAGGCTCCCACCTCTGAGCACAGCTGAGAATGCAGGACCCACAGCGCACAGGATGCTCACAGGTCCTAGCAAGAAGGCTAGCAAGGGAACTAGTTAGTGCTAGTTATAATCCCCTTTCTGTGTCCTAGATAACTCTGTGTTAGGAACTGGAAGAACTGCATCAGATCCCACAGGCCCACTTCTCAGAAGAGCTCAGCACCTTGCATTTTGTGCTTCCGGAGTCCAAAGCAGGTTCATCCTTCTGATGGTCTTTCATCTAAGCAGTCAAAGGGCCTCACTCTGCTTCCATTACAGACACTGCACACCCACTGAAACCTACTCCCCTGGTCTGAAGGGAGAACAAGGCTCACTTGTTCACATTTCAGCTCAAAAGTATCATTTTTCCTTAGGTACAGAATACATTTCCAAGGGCTGTGGGCAGCCATGACATTGATCAGCGGCTATACCAAAGAACTGAAAACCTAACCCTCATCTAGTGATGAGGTGTGCATGCCACAGCAGGCAATGCTAAGAGGGAGCATGAATGGTGTACATCCACCCAGAAACAGCAGCAGAAAGGTTAACGTTTTCAGCTATCAGACTGTTCACCATCACTACCACATTTTTACAAGCCCGTGATCTATGTTTGATAAGAAAGACATGGTCTCCCCAGCATTTTCCCAACATGACTGGCTGTTTTGTATCTGCAAGGCTATCTACAAATTGCTACCTTCCACTTTTGTTTAGAGAAAACATATGGCTTCCTTTTCTAATTTGATTTAACATTGGAAGATTTTGTGCAGCATTACCTTACTCAAATGATGTCTTAATTGCAAGCCTTTTGATGCAGTATAATCTCTCTGGGAGAGACAGTACATTAAAACATAAATGATGAAAAATCTTTATCAATTTCTAAGAACTAGAGGCCCACAGCACCCAGCTGGTGTAGGGTTTCCATTAACACCAGATAGATAAATGAAGTTTCAAAGTCTTCATTACTCTGATCAGAGGACACATCATATTTACACTCATATAATCCTGAAGGAGAAGCTTATTTGCACAGAAAAACAATCTGGGCCATCACAGTTAGCTGCATGCTTGCAATTTATATCCCCCAGTAAACACAAATAGTGCTCACAATGTATTCAGGAGAGGTATCCTAGAAAGAAACGAAGTGGAGGGCAGGAGAAAAAGCAGTGCAATCATTAAAGATGCATGGCAGTTATATTCTCATCTGGGTGACAAAACTTACGCTCTTTCTCTCCGTTTAAGTTCTGAGAACGAAAAAGAGTATGGTTTCTAAACAGAGGTCTGAGAGTCCTTTTACTGGTATTACCGATCTGACCTTATCCTCTGATAACATAAGAAGTAACCTCATCTTGGTAGATGGCTTGACATATCTTGTAAAATGAATCCCTGACTGACCGAAGACACTGGATATCCGGTAAGGTCATTGCACTTACTCATGGAGCTGGAGTGAATCAATATCCTCACAGGAATACACACTGTGGGGCAGCAGGAAAATCCTGTCCTGGTGATCTAATACAGTGTGAAAGGATTCAATTAGGAGTGAGAAATGTCTGTCAGGAAAAACACCCATACAGTCTTAGAAAGTACCAAGGTGGTTTTGGAAGTTCTTGCACAAGGGACAAATTAAACTAGTAGCAAACAAGTGCAAATTGTTACATCTCCTGCAGTTGACATTAATTGTCATGTCCAAAAAGAAGCAGCTTTTGCAGACGTGCAGGTCAGGACCTCACCATAACAAGCACTCCATGAGAGAATTTTTTCTCAGTGATGATGATTTTCACATGTACCTAAGATCTGGACCCTGAAGGTGATTTAGGACCCTAAAGATGCACATAGATGCATGCACAATTTTGTGCCACTGAAATCTGCCAACTTTTTCTTCCCTGTGCATGCAGTATGGAAGCTTAATTTCAAACAAACTTGCATTAATGGAAGTTCTTTAGTTAACTCAAGATGGGTAAGCTTTCACATCTCAGCTGAACAAGATATGACAGAGAAGTGCAAATCCAGGGATCTCATTTCAAGCCCAGTGAATCAGTGAGCTGCAACACAAATGAGAATAAAGATGTACTTCCTCTAGCATATTTTCATCTTTTTTTTGTTGTTGCTGTTTTGTTCTCATCCTTATCTCCAAGGTAATCTGGACACATCATTACCAGCACTGGCATTAATGTCATGTTGAAAACTCCAGTAAATTAAATGATAGACAGGGATACTTGATGCAGTCTAAAGAAGTAAAAGTCTGTTATTATCCAGACATGAACAACTCTTCTTTCCAAGGTGTACTTGAACCCTTATGTCACTTGGTGCCACCGAACAAATAAATTGCTTCTTAACAGCAAGTGCCTGGTAGGATATATGGAAACCAAGTGATATCCTATACAAGTCTATTATCTCTCTAAACTTTCAAGATGATGTGTGCTCAGGTATCTTGAGAAGCCTTATAAAACTAGCTCCCACAATTCCTATAGATCTGGTAATACATCAAGTTCCAAACATTTAAACCTTTATTGTTTATTCATGATGAAGCCATGGACTAAATGGTCAGTACTGTGCTTCTTTTCTACCTTGTGTTATTCCTGAGAATTAATTTGGAATTAAGAGTTCTCTTAAAGATGAATATTTACAAGTAGGGGAGAGCACAAAATGTTAGAAACCTGTTATATTAAGCATCTAAAATTATCAGCAGTGCATAAGTAAATAACATGTGTTGCTCTTTGTGTTTGGCACCTGGGAGCACACCTCTCTTGTATCTGCAAAACTTTCACATACTGGTATCAGTAGGCCTCCTTGTCGGTGTCTGTCTCCAGTCACCAGAAGTCATCAGACTTCCACAGCAGTGGAGTTACAGTCTCAGTCAGCAGTTCTATTCTGCAATTATGTCTCAGAAGTAGCAAGGAGGTTAGATGTTCTCCAAAATCCACTCACAGGAAGACTGCAGCATACCTAAAGGAATGCTGTGGACACTGGACTGCTCAAGCCAGTCCATGTTCTGGGTCCTGCACACTCTGAAGGGAATATTCCTCAGGAAATATCTAAGGTCTTGTCTAAAAGATCACCACTAATCCAGATACAGAAGCAATCTTAGCTGTAGGCTAGGCTATAAATACAAACTATTTATTAACAGTTTCATGCAATGTTAAACTCTGGTTTGTCTGTTTCTGGGCTACCTGCTGCAAGATGAAATGCAACTCAGTAAGCAGATTCATGTAAACAGTAACCGTGTCTAACAAAAGAACTGGACAACAAATAGGTCTTTTCATTTGTGCTTTCAATTTCATGTGGCTAAGGTTGCCAATGCAAGTAAGGACCAATGAAGTACAAGGTTGAACATTTAATTGATCAGAGCTGTGTGGTACTTCTATCAATGAAATGGTGAGCTCAAGCTCAGTGTGAAAAAAAAAATTGAAACAATTTATCTGCCCATCCATCTATAGAAACTGAATGGTAATTCTCTGGGTGAAATGCCCTGATTTTGACAACATCATGATACCCTGGAGCACTTGTCTCCACAAAGGAGTCACTGTAGAGGAGGCCCCAGACTCCAGCTCTGTCTTGGCAATACACTTGTTGAAATATCATGTGACAGTTGTCCCCACAGCTAAGGCAGTTGGCAGAGAAGAAGCTTAAAGAAGCTATAGAGAGGTACTGTGCAAAGCAGTGTATGTCTAGAAGAAATACGTAGAGGACAAACTACAAATTTTAATTGTTAAGGGAGAATTCAATATACATTAATAATAAATGCACAAAAACAAAGAAGAAAATTCTTGGTCTCATGATAAAACTAGGAGAAAAACTAGCCCATAGCTCAGGGGACTATCTTGAAGCCTGATGTAAAATATGCAATTTTCCAATAATCCAGAGTCAATTGGAATATTTTTCTGTAGATATTGTGCTAATAAATATTCTGATTGATCTTTTTAATGCAAACATTGTGCTAATAGAGAAAGAACATGCTGTTACTTCAAGTCTGGAGCACTTTCCTTTAGCTATCTGATCATGGGTGGAGGATTTATTGAATAATAAATTGCCTACTGACAATAGGCTTGCAAAAGCTCAATATGTCCTTATTAGTGTCTCAAAAGTTTGCAATACAGTATTTAGGCTTTGAGTAGAACAGAGACATTTTTTCTGCATTCTGGAAAGTGTCGACTAATATTTTGTGAAGTTCTGTCTGTTCTCAGTTGCAGTATATTCTTATTTGTTAAGATCCACAGGACTTACTCTTGCAAGTCTTGATGAGTCAAAAATGTCCTCTATGGGAAATTTTGACTGAGTATACAGAATTAAGACCACACACAGTGTATTACCACTAATATTATTCACTTCATACACAATCTAAATGAACGAAAACATCTCATAAAAATGTAGGATACCTCAAACAGTCTCTTAAAATTATAGTATTTCTCTGTGTCTGTCTGCCAGGGAATAAAACACCATATCACATGAACCGTGCATAAACTGAATAGATCTGAAAAAAACGTATTAGCCAACAGAGCGAATGTGGACCATAAATCCCATTTCTAGCTACCTCATAATTTTTAGTGAGTGGGCCTCTCAAAAGACCCAAAAGGGCAAAAAAGTACTTTAGATTGGAGGTGTGAGTAAATTTAACACACAAAAGAAATCATTCGAGTATTACAGTCATGAAAACATAAAACCCAACTTAGTTCCAAAGTTCTTTTGCAAAGTCCGGCTACAAATTACTTCAGCTTCTGTAAGGATTTATTTTGGAGATGCTGGTAGATACTGAGCTGATGTATATGGACAAGACTTAGCTGATTTAAGCAAGAGCAGATTACCTCTTCCTATACAGATACAGAGAGCATCCATAAGCATATTCTGACTCAGATAGTCTTTCTTCTGATATAACACAAACCTAAACAATTAAGAATATTCAGACTCAGACAGTAATTAATTGCTTTTTAGGGGGTGGAAAAAACCCTCCAGTTCCAATATCAGCCAGAAGAGAACAGCAGCTGCTGATCTGAAGACAATTCCTGCAGGACTCTTCCTCGTACCTTGTATCATTATGCAATGTGACTCCACAGAGGCTGTGATCACTTCTACCTGAGGTGCACTACCACTCTGTTGTGAGAAAAAAATCACTCCACTCAGCTCCTGGCTGTGTTGCAACTGGCCACAACTACTGTAATCAGTCCATAATTTTAACAAAAAACTCTGTGCATGCTGACACTACATCCATCCCAAACTAATCTAACCCCATCCTTCCTCCCTGATTCTCTTGTCTCCATTGAATCATTTGCAAACTAGTAAAGGCGGTGGAGGGTGAAGTTCTTTTCCTAATTACTGAATGCCATATCATACTACATCCACACACATAGACAAGCATGCAATTCTGTGTTAGATGATTCTTTTCCCTGAATCTTCCTCTCTCCCCTAGATTTCCACTGTTAATTTAAGGATATCATACAATATCTAAATAGCACAACTGGGTAGGCAGTTTATGCCAATTAAAAGACCTCAAATCTCTTTCTGTCTTTGACCTCCACATCACGCAACTTCTCCAAGCCTTATTTTCTCAAAAGATAAAATGTCATCCATAGTAACATTCTTAGTGAACTGGTGTGACAGCTACAGATGAATCACACTATTTAAGCAGCAGAACACAAGGAACGGCCTGTAGAAACATGAACAAGACAGGAAAACTATAAGCATGATACAAAATCTGAATAAACTACTGCAAGATCAGAATAAGTGGGCAAAAGTGGTTGGTACCCAATACAACTGGGGTTTGCAGCATAATCAGGGAAAGGACAGAAGAACATATTGTTACAGCTGGTTTTATTTACAGAGATGAAACTGTAATTGTGACTAGGTAAAAAGCCAATTCTGATACTAAGAAAAATAAGCAAATCTTATAAAATACATGCCATGTTGCATAAATCTAAATCAATCCTGAGGTAATGAACACTCTGAAGGTATTCTTTCCAGCTTTATCATTTCCCCATTTCATAAAAATCAGGTCAAATAGTCTATGCACTCTATGCCTCATGACTGTAAGTAAAAGATCTGAATTACCGTTTGTAACAAATGCTCTGAGTTGCTTTTAAAACAAAATTGTCTTCTAACTGTTCCCTTTCCAACTTTAAGGCCTTAAAATAGGTAAGGTAATAGTAGTCTGTGTAACATCTATAGCATTAACTTCAACCCATTTATCCATTAAATAGCATACTTATAAAGACTTGCTCTGAAGTGCAGTTTCTGAGAGAGTCCATGAGTAACCATCAGAAAGGGTCCAGTCCAGCAGATGCTCCACAGGAATAAAAGCTCTGGTTTGTTCACTTCAATGGCAGAAAGGCCCACAGAAAAGTGTAGATTTCATCCCACATGAATTATTAGTGGTGGTGATTCATGACTTTTTCTTGTGTTGTATCTGACACCGGCACAGTACCAATATACATTGTCCACTACCTGGGAGGCAAAAAGCAAATGACAAATCCTAATCTGTCGCGTTTTAAGGAACCAAACTATGACCACGACTGGATGCGCAAAAGGGCAGAGGGGTTTTCTGCAAAATCTTTTAAATTGGATTCAAAGCAATTTGCGATGCCCTCTAATAATTGAAGAACATTCTGTATGTAAAGGGGACCAGCAAAGAACACAGAACTAGGCTGTCATTTTCTCCTGTTTCTTTGTCTTTCAAGGAGGATGAATTTTTTTTTTTAATGAAGAATAAGTTCTAGTTTCCTACTTTTTTTCCATTTGAAATTCAAATTCCTTTACCTTAGTAAACTACAATGACAAGGCAACTAATGAAAAACGACAGTATGAAAACTAGGAAATAAAATTTGGGTAAACAAAATAATTTTTAGTTGTTGTTAGACACACAAATTCTTTGTTTATTTAAAAAATTCTGCAAATCCTATGACTGACATTTTGGAGAAAATATTTTTTTTTAACACTTTTGTCTCTCAGCTTAAAGTGTGAGAACTTGCAATATACGTCTTTAAGATTTACAGTAAGTATTAAAAAAATAAGAATCAGAACAGGTGTTCCTGACATTTCTTATTTTTAAATAGCAGGGAAAAATTCAACATTTCTAAGAACCTTTCCAATCTGTCTTATTCATTGCAAGAGAACAAACAGGGAAATTTCGAATTATTAAAAATCACCTGAGAGTCACCTTGTATTGAGTGAGTATTTACAGAGACAGTGAATGTATTTTTTCTGTTATCCTCAAAATGGATTTCCAGCAATATGTACAGAAGACCTTGTATTTCATCTGACCTTTGGTTCTTCAAATAACATAGCTACAGTAGAATTAGACTCTAAATTATAATTGTTGATATCTGAATATTCTGTAAAATAAAATAATTACAGCAGGGTCTTCTAAAAGAGGTGATATTTTAAGTGGAAACACAATTAACTGACCTAATTTATTCTGATCATAAGTTATTTCTAACATTACAAGAACTAATACTTGAAAACAGGGAAAAGTACTGGTTGAAGTTATTAAGATGTCCATCAATCTGTATGAAACATTTGAAGCCTTGCTTCCTATCACTCCAAGAAAGTAGTGTCAGCAAACATGCTGGTGTACATATATGACTACATAAACTGATTACGGTTAAACAATGGTACATCTTTCCTTGGCTCTACATAACAGAATTTTGCCGTGTTTCCAGGTTGCCCCAAGCAAGAAGCAGTATTCCTTAGCCACCTCCAAAAAATCCAGATGCTCTTGCCTGTGGTGATCAAATTAAGTTCTTCCACCTACCACTCTCTAAGAAGGTGAATGCAATGTTTCCCTTATTGTGCTTTATGTCAGGCCAAGGAAAACACGTGCATATGGTTTTATTTCTTCTGGTAAGGTTCAAAAAATGTGTCAATTTTTCAACATATGGTTGGGAGGTTTTCCAGTGATGTCTTTTAAGTATCTATGCCATATTTAAAGGGGCAATTGATCTTAAAAAAATGTCTTCTGGAAGAGTTTGTGGCAATTCCTTAAAATCATTGTTACGTACAACACAGTGACAGTTCCCAGCCTTCAGGAAGTTGGTGCAGGCTTTGTCACGGACTTGAATATAGTCAGGACTGTATTCAACTTCTCAGTTTCATAGAGTATCCATATAAAGCTTGATTATTTAACACAGAATATGAATTTGTATACCAGCGTGGATACTGAAGTAATTCCCAATAATCATTGTGACACTGAAGCTACTGAGTCATTGTTGATTCAGCTGAGAATCAAACAAACCTGACAAAATGAATTACGTATTCAGCCTTTGCTTGCTCAAAATGATACCACCATGCACTGCCACCACCACAAGCCAAATATTCAGCAGATTTGGTGAATTTGATGGCAGAATGCCATGCTATGCAATAAGGCAGCCGCTAAACTCTGCAATGCATGTACTATCATCCCTCCCAAATCAGATGGAAGAAGAACATGATCAACAGTTCTCATCTCAGTGTTTCATTCTTTAATGATTACTATGGGAAAAGAATTACAGGCATTTCTGGAGACACTGTGAGGTTGATGCCAGCTTCACAGTGAGTCCTGGAAGACCAATGGACAGGACTTGAGAAAAAAAAAAAATTTCAATAAGGGGGACTTATTTTAAAAGGGCTGGACAATACTGCTGGATTATTATATTTCAGTTGAAAGACTGAAAATATAAAAAGTCAGTGAATGTTTCTTCATTTTTACTTTCTTTTATTACGTTGTTCTCTGATTAAAGGAAGAGAACAGCAAAAGAGAAAGAGACGTGAACAAAAGCCATCATCGTTATTTCTAATTGAAAAAGTGAAGAATTTTAAGGATCTGCAAATTTAAAACAAGTTTATGAGAGTGCACTACAAATCCAAGTTACCAGTTTCTTAACTGCTCACAACCATCAGTGAAAAATTCATCATCCAGTCCCATACTGATAATGTACAGCAACTGCAATTAAACTTGACACTTGGCTGTAGCCCCACATGTTGAAAAAATGACTGGCAACGTGATACCTTTGAAACGCCAGGCTGCGAGCACTATTTCTGTCTGGAGGTTATTCTGCTATATCCAGCTATAACAGTTTCATCTATAAACTTAAGCCTTCCAGGCTACATATTCATAACCTCTAAAAATCTCCTTGCCTTTAAAGCAGTTTTCTCCAAAGCCTCTGCTTCACCACAAAGGAAGATGTAAGGGTTGAATGCGTCAGGTCTAAGATGCCTAGAATCAGTAAAATTATAGCTTTTCATCCTACCAGCCTACTACAGATGAAACAGATTACATGCAGCCTGCCCATGTGTGAATGCATCCATATGTATTTAAAACTGCATTTCTTGCTTGCTCTGCAGCATTTTTCTTTAGAAGTTTTATGTCAATATCTTTGGCAAAATTCCCCCTGCTTCCTACTGTTTTGCAGTATGTTACCTGCTGCCCATCTGTAACGTGGCTGAATTTGAGCGAACTTGTAAACATGGACTGAGCAATGTAAAGCAAGGAGTGTGCCAGAAATTTGAAAAAATGGTATATAAATTAATGATATTATTCTGCATTGTCATTTACTAAGCCACATGATCCTATTTCAGCCAGCAGAAGAGCTTAAACATTGCTTTGTGACAACTGTGCGTAATTTGCTATTCATTACTTCTTCACACTGCTGATTGTCTCCATTTACTTTGCTCTTCAGATCTGATTGAGAACATCTCCAAGTCAAGTCTTCTGTTGCCTTCTGGCATATTTTTCCTATATGTTTACTATCTTCCGTTCCCTATCCACAGCACTAGAGCTCTGTTATGCAGCTGAAAATTCTTACAGGCAAAAGAAAAACACGAACTGCAACTCAGGACTCAAGCAAATAAAATGTAAATATTTCAAACAGAAGTTCCCAAGCCACCCTTAAACTTCAATTCTGAAAAGCCTTTACCCCCCCAAAGCAATGGGTAGAGAAAGACCTTTTGGTGACTACAAGGAACACTGAATGTATTGCAGACGGTAGTGCAAAGGAACTGACCTTGTACAGCAGGAGTCATGTTTTGTAAACTTAAATAAAAAATAAGCCTAGTGTAACCTTAACAATCAGGCTGCTGCACATGCTTTGCCTGGTAGAGAGGCTCTTCCACAGCCTCCTACAAGCATGACACAAATTCTGTCTGGTCAATGTCTGCCTGAAAATATCAAGTTTCTACCATTCATGCAAAAGTGCTCAAGGCCACATGATTAATTACTAAGAATACCTAGTGCTGTTAGAAATCTCCAGGTTTTCATAGCATTATCTAGACATTATAGGTAATAACTTGATCCAAATCCTGTATCAGAGAACAAAATGGTGTTAGAGATCTAATTACTCCCAGGGAATAATTTTGCCCCATTCATGTTTTTTTTTTTTCCCCTTGATTTCAGTGGCTGGGATTTATCTGTAAGAGGGTGTTATGGTTTTGTGTGTGGGGTTT
>NW_010099658.1:18134-18469 GCF_000699245.1 Pterocles gutturalis | reverse complement strand
GACAGGACTTGCACCAGTGCGGCTCAGCAGGGGATGGGCCTGAAGCTTGTCTGGGTGTTCTCCGTCAGGACCAGGTCATATCTGCACAGCTGTGGTCTGCAGAAAAACAGCCAACATGGGCCGAAAGTGAGGAACCCGCCGTGTGCCATCCCCAGCCCAGCGCCCGGCGTTCAATCCTGTTCTCAGGACAGCTTCAGGTGGGCCTTGGGCCTCACCGAGGGACACCTCCAGCGTGTTTTTATTCTGTTCTATGTTATCTTTTGCTTTGCCTTGTGGAAAAAAGAGCACACACACCAGCCAGCAAGCTGAGGCATTGGCTGGGGGGGTCAGGGCGC
>NW_010099658.1:0-18103 GCF_000699245.1 Pterocles gutturalis | reverse complement strand
CAGAGCTCAGGGCTCCTGTTAAGCCGGTTTACACTTGTGTGCCCAACACACGGGGCAGCTGCACCGGTGTGTTCCTGCACGGTCCCTGCCATCAGCGTTAGGGATTGTGCCACCACCCTGAGCTGGGACCAGGCGTCAGTCTGGCCCAGAACCAGCCCAGCCAAAAAAGAGAGGAAACGCTTCACTATCTTGGGCGAGATGAGCGTTAGCCCAGGCGCGGGGCTGGGCAGAGGGCAGGATATCCCATGAAAATAGCCATGAAAGGGCACTCGCAGCCTGTGGCAGCCCCTCCTAGGGGACAGCGGACAGCCTCTGATGAAATATTTGGGCACTGGCATGTTCTTTTTAGAAGAATGAATGTGGATGTGGGGCTGGAGGTGACTGTTGAGATGTAGGACAGGAGAGAGGGAGTGTCAGTGAGGCGGAGCCACAGAAGGACTTTGCTTATTAGACACACACAGTATTTTCCATATTCCAAGGCTAAGGTAAGGGTAGCAGGCCTTCACAAACTGCAAAGAAACATGTTCAGCAGCATTGTCCTTTTTTTTTTTTTTTTTTTTTTTCCTGCTCTACCCTTGTCACTCTGTGATACACAATCCTTGTTTTAACCCAAATGTAAAGCATGTATGGCTTGATGTCCACATAGTGTCCTCGCACACAAGGTCAACCTAAAAGATTCTGCACTTGCTGAGCTCAGGCAGAGATCCGGTCCTCCAGAGGTGCCCTAGAAAGCAGGGAAGCTGAAGGGAAGGACCTCGGAGCAGACAGAGGCTAACAAGGTGACTGAAGCAGCTGTAGCGATCTCATCAGCAAATGACCTGGAAGGTATCTCCTGATGCTGTGGGCAGTAGTCAGCACACTGGGGCATAGCGGCCAGCAGACCCCAGTTACTGGAGTTCCAGGAGTAAATTAATCTCCCTGTTTTGAGTGGACATAGAGACTGACTGGGATACAAGATGTGTATTTGGGGCTGGATGTCTGTATTTCCCTGAGGGTTGCATTTGCCTTCAGCCCAGAGTTCAGGCCTGGGCAGCTTTTCCATAGCTATCAAAGGTAATTTTCCTGACCAAAGGTTAAAATGTCAGACCACATCAGAGTCAGACTACTAATTGCATATTTTCAGTACGATAACAACCTCTGCGTTCCAGTTCAGCTATGGGATTTGTGTGCAGGCACTAAAGGCAGAAGTTATTCTCAAGATATGTGTGCAGGAATTATTAAATGTGAGATAAATATAATTCTTTTGGGTGAACCCAGCCAGGCCAGGTGTCTGGGAGATTCGTTTACTTCTTTCCAGTTTGCAACAACAGAAATGGTTTGTAAATCTTTGCTTACCTTTCTGGATTTGTAAGTGACCGGAACCTCATTTGGAGAATCCTGAGCTTGAATTTTGGGCCAATGACAGATCCTGTGGAAAATGTCAAGGAAATTCTTTCCACATTTTCTAAGTCCTGGTCAAATCCAATCAGCAAAGTGATTTGGTTGTACTGCTGAAAGGCTGCAGCTTCTCTAAAGATAAAGCAGATAAGGTGTCAGAGAGTCACTAAGGGAACAGCCCCATTTTTAATATATTCAGTATAATATTAGAAACAGTGCCGGGGGACGAGGAGGACTGAACTGATGGTTAGTTTCTGATTTACAGGAAATGGGTATGGATTCACATCTCCAGGTGTGAACCTGCTTAGTCACTTCTGCACTCAGTCATTTGGGGGGGGAGTGGGACACAGAGGTCTGAGGGTGTTTGCTCTGGTCCCAAAGCAGAATCCTCACTGTGCTTCTGCTTTGAACCTGACTGGACTAGACCCAGATGACGTTCATACGCGGCTGGCTGTGCAGACCTGAGCATCCGTGGAGTCTGCAGAAGAAGTTGCTCTATGTAAAAATCTGGTTGTAACAAGGCTCTGCAAATGGAAGACTCTGCCTTGAGGGGTATTAATGCCCCTAACTAAACTTCCGGTAGTTATCTTCTCGCAAATGCAGCAGAAGCGCCTGTGAAACAATGCAGCATTGACTGGAATTAACGGAGAGTAATCCAGCTTCTCAGGACAGGAAAACAGCACAGGCTTAAAGACAAGAAGAGATAAGAAGCCTCGCAGGGCTGGGGTTTGACCTTGGTCCTTTTTGACTGAATGGCTAGTTCCACTTTGAGATATGCATGAAAACTGCATCGGTCTTGGTGTGGAAGCAGTAGAGCTGCTGGCAAGAGCTCTGTGGCCACACAACACCTTCTTTCTGGAGCTGGTTGTATGACCACAGGCTCAGGTTTCCCACAGGAAGGTGAAGGGTGTGGCTGGAAGCGTATCCCAGTTGCAACATCCAACGTGACTGGTCTTGTGTAGGAGTTTTAGGAGGCCTGACAAACAGGACAAGTTCTAACCTGCCGAGGTGCGTGGTGGGCCGTGGTGGGCTGTCGTGCTCTGGGCAGAGCGGCGTGGGCCTGCTGTGCCGCCCGGGAGCTCTGCAGATTGCTCCACTGCAGGCACACACGGCTGGGAGGCTGCAGTCAGAGACACTTGGGAAAACGAGTTGAGCAGGACTTGTTTGGCTGAAGGGTGTTTGGATCAATCAGGAACTTTCATGTCTACATCACTGCCAGTCATTGATTTGCCTCTCCGCGTGGAATGGATTGATTTGGATGTCACATATCCACGCTCAGGTTCACCCCAGCTGTCCTGGGCACCCGGAGCTGGAGCAGAACACTCCTCTGCAGAAGGGAAGGAAAGAGGGGGAGACATGGTTTTCCCTCCTGCTTTAGTGGAAGCCTAGGGCAGCCGTGCTGCTGGCTCAGATTGTCCACTTCAGTCCTTACGGTGCCTGAGAAGGGCCCAAAGCAGAGGGCTAGGCTGTCAGCGGGTGTGTGCTGGGGGAGTCTGTGAACATCACACAGGGCCAGGAAAGCTCTGAAGCACGTACGCTATCGAGTATCAGCAGCGAAATTAGAGGAGGATCTCTTGCCTCCTCTCAGATGCAGTTGTCCCAAGTGATTTGCTAACGTTTACAGGTTATCACATCAGTAAGACTTACGGATTGACTTTAGATTCTGCCTTCTTCCCAGTTTCATCAGCTAGTACAATGCTGAAGGAGCCTCTTCTGGTGTCTTTGTTCCATGTGACGATATCCACAAAGTACTGATAAACTGAGGTGAGAGAGAGGGAGTGCGGTTAGCCTGTGCATGCTCTGCTCTCCAGCCCCGCTGTGTGCCCATCGGGGACCTGGGCTGCAGCTGGAGCGCATCTTTCTCCCATGTGCTTGTCTGACACAACCCGTTCAGTTTAACTCTGAAATTTCTTTTTCCTCCCTGCTTGCCATCTCCCTTTGCAGAGATTTCTAACAGAAATGTTACAAGCTCTCTGGGAAAGCGCTAGAGCAAATGTTCCATAGGTGGTGTGCAAGGTGGTCTCTCTGTGCAGCTTTCAGCACCCTGCCTCTCACCATTCATTTGCAGGTTGCCTTTTCTTTCTCCTGTCCGCTTCAGATCCCCTTCATTTCTGTCTCAGCATCTTTTTATTTGTCTTCTTTGTCTCGGAGCAGAGTTGTCTGCTCTTTACTCTGGTCTGAACTCGCCTGCTGACCAGCGCTGGAGCTCAGGCTGTGATCCCTGCCCATGGCTTGGGATGCCAGTGATCATGAGGGTGAAACGTTTATTTCACCGATTCCCCCTTGCCTGGGCCCTTTCCCTGTGCCTCTCACTTCTGGCCAGCATGGCTTTTTTCACCTGTGGAGCTCACAGCTTGTCTTTCCTCGCACTGTTCTTGCACATCTCTAGTGACAGTTGGCTTTCCCGGCACTGGGTGTGTTTGCAGGTAAGGAATGTTATGGCAAAGCTGCAGATGGATGTGATTCTATCCAGCAGCCGCCGGCTTTGTTCCTAAAATGCTGGCTATGATGCCAATAGCAGCTAACCATCTCTGCTCAGCTGTTGCTGAAGGAGGCAATACGCAAAGAAAAATAATCTTGGTCTCTTACTGCAAAATGGGTCTTTGTCCGCTGTATCAAAAAACAGACGTGTCACTGGGTGGCTCTGCGGTGGTAGATAGCTTTTCCACCTATGGGCATAATAACCTAGAGATGGCAGGTTGAAAATGAAACAGAGGGTTACTGCACACATATATAAGCAAGTAAATTGCCGAAAATAACAAAGCAAGTATATAAGAAATAGTGCATTGCTTGCCATGTACTGAGACACATGCTCCCCTACTCTGGAGACGTGTACCAGGGCTTAATTTTATTTTTATTTAATATAATTAAAGTTAACCGAGTGCCTCAATATGTCCGATTACTGCTCAGCACTTATTTTAAGATTGATCTTTTTTCCACGTCTGATATCCAGGGTCAAGAAGAATTTCATTTTGCAGTGCAGAAAATAACCCCTTGAGCTTTGCAGGTTCCTCCCTGCGAGTGTCAGGTTTTTTGGGATCAGCACTTCAGACATGGCAGCCTGCAGCTTGGCTGGCCCCTCCAGCCAGGGACACAACTGTGGGTCAGTTACTTTGTTTGCCCCTCTCTGACATTCCTTTTAGAGTCAAGAGGGGTTTGCCGTGCTGAAATTTTCTTAGAAAATATTCTGTTTTTAGCAAGAACATGCCCCTGTCCCTCAAACTCTGCAGCTAATGGACTTGAATTCATTGTTTCTGTGACTTCAGGGTCAAGATCCCAAGTCTTGCTTTGGCTTTTCTAGTTCTGGATCCTTTACATGTGGATTTCTGTTCTTAATCACAACATTATGTGACTGCAAAAGAGCAGGGAGATTTCTGGGGCCTCTTTTGCCTGCAGCAGATGCCTGTACCTCTGCAGAAGTCAGGGAGCGATCATCCCCAGAACCTCCGTGGAAATAACTTCTGTGCTTTTGCAAATCACGTTATTGTGTTAGTACTTTGGCAAAACCTGTGCCAGACTGTGAAGTAAAAGCTACAGTAATGTTGTGCAGCTCTGTCAGACGTGCATTCAGGATGTATTTACATTCCCCAGATCCTTACCTAGGGTGGGGCATGGCAGAGGCCAAAAACTTTGGCAGCTGGTACATTTGCCATTCCTGTAATTCCTGTACGAGTCGCATGGGTACGCGGTGATATTGCAGCTCCGCTTCAGGGATGCCATGAACAGGAAAACAGACCTCTGGTGGTCACATTTAAAATACTCCAATCCTCGATCATACAGAGGAAATAAATATTTTGTTAGCAATCCTCGTGCTTCAGGACAATGGTGTTAATGCACTAGGAAAACAGGGCACAGCTGGGGACCAGTCTGAGCACAAGAGGCTGCGCTGGGAGCGCACAGCTGTGCCAGAACAGTGAGTGGGTGCTGGGCTCTCCCTTTGAGTGCACTCAGCTCTGCCTCTGTCTACTTTACTTTTCCTCTTGGTTTTTTTTTTGGTGTTAAAACCAGATTTGTTCATGTTGTTCCTGCATTTCTAGAGGATCCACCTGTGGATCCTGCTCCGTCTCAGGTGTTCCTCTGCTCTCTGAGCTCAGGCCTGACAGCTGGATACTGCATTTTTTTGCAAATGGCTTTGCCATTTTGGTTTTAAAAGCTCTTTATAAAAAGACATAATTAATAAAATGAGTTGTTGCCTGAGCAGCAAAATGGGTGAAGCCCTTTTTCCTGTGGGTTTCTGTTTCAGGCAGGCTTCCTATGTAGGTTTCTGTTCTCTTGGGCCTCATAAGGGTTGAGTTCACATTACTGCCTTTCCTTCTGTCAGTTATCTTCTTCACCCAGCTTTCACAAAAGCAGTTCTGCTGCTGGGCTGGAAAGGAAAAAAGCTTTCTAGCATTCAAGACGAGGGCTCTACCTGCCAGACCGTCTGTCACTGCCAAGAAAGGCGCATTGCGTTCGGTATAACAGCCTACCCCCCATTCATCTTGAACCTCTTTTCTGAACGTGCTCTTGCCGTTGCTAGTCCTTGGAGTTTTGTGTGTGTTCTAAGTAATTAAAAAAAAAAAATCCCCAAGTTTTCTAGACATAGTCACCCAGTGAAGGCACAAATCTACTTGCTGACTTTTTGCACTGAAAAATCAATCCCATTTACATTTATGAGAGAGCAGAGGGATCACCCCTGACTCGTGTGGCTGCTTGGTGTCATCAGCTGAACTCCTGCTAGTCAGCATGCCACATCAGTGCTGGGAAGAGGCTGCATTCACGGCTTTCCCGGAATATGGTTTTCACGTATTTTTGGAGCAGTGATGATGTTTCCCCTCTTTTCTGATTGGAAACATTTTGTCAGTGTTTGTGCAATTCAGGGCAGAATTAATTACCAGAAAATATTGTCGGTGGACAGCCAGGCTGGTCGGTCCCGCCGTTGGGGTAGAAGTCGATGTGGCCCAGTGCTCCTGTGTAACCCAGGCCTGACAAAAGAAAATATCAGGGTCATGGGGAGGGAATATTACATTGTGAAATGCAGAAGAAGGAAACATAAGAAACTAACTGGGTAAAACAGCAGTTATTTAGCTCTAGGATGCCTGCCTGTGCAGGGGTATTAATGTCATTCATCTATTCAGGCAGCAGGCCAAACGGCTGTGACCCAGCTGCGTCATTTTGGCTCAAATGGATCAAATACCTAAAATAAGTCTGTGCATGTGACAGTACAAAATTTGGCTTTTTGTGTTGCTGCAGGCAGTAGAGGAAAAGGGATGTGAAACACGGGGTGTTTCTGATCTGCTGAAGTCTGAGTTCTCGGAGGGACTGGGAGAAGACGAGAGGCAGCACCGTGCTGGGGGTAGGATGTCTGTGGGAGCAGGGCGGAGGGTTTGCATCGCCCTGCTGGCCCGGCTGGTGGATGTGGAGCCGTGCTGTGCACCGGCGGGGGAAGGAGAGGGCTGGTGGAGCTGCCAGGTTCGCCCTAGAGGAAGGCTTAGCCCATGGGAGGTTGGGTCAAGATGGGAAGCATCATGCAGGGAGCCATGGGGTTGGGGATAACTGATGTGCTGCACAAGGCGTTGAGCTGTGTGATGCTTTTGAGGTGCTGCGTGTTTGGTGGCAGAGTGCGGAACTGCCCGGGCAGGACTGCATGCTGCGGCAGCGACAGGGCACTCCTGCACTGGTGCCTAAGTCCTTGTACTTCGTGGGACACAAGGCTGTAACTGTTGTGAACCAGCAGCTCTTGAGGGAGTGCTGAGCACAGTGTGGGCAACACGAGGTCACAGAGCCCTTCCCAGCACCAGCGAAGGAGGCTGCTGTCCTCCTGGGCCAAAGGAGCAGGGACCCCCCAGCGCTGCTGCCTGCCAGAGCCCCCGCGTTCCCATGCTTCCCTTCAGCCTCTAGGTTTCTTGGTAATGGTTAAGAGGAGAAATGTCACGTACCATCGGTGTCTGAATGAATGACATCCACAAACTTTGCGTCTGTAGGATCCAGCCTCTCATCGGGTGGCTCTCCTCTGTACAAGGGGCCCGCTGGGTCCAGGCCTGCAACGCAAAACCACGTGTGAGGCATCGCTTCAGTGCTGCACAGCGCACCCTGCTCCGGCGAGCAGCTGTCCTCCAAGCAAACGGGCTGGCAGGAAGGAGGGCTTACCTGTGATTCTTCCAAGTGTACCGTGAAACATCTGCCCCACAAAGCCAGCGATGTGTGCTCCCAGGCTCACTCCTATCATGTGCACAGTGTCGAGCGATGCTCCATCAACCTGAGATTTAAAAGTACTTGTGGTCACAGATTTTAGGCACATGAAAGGCATAAAAAATAACGGGGAGGAATGTAAGTACATCTCCCTACTTTTCCCACATTTTCCCTTTGTGTGTTCCGCTCTGTGTAAATATTCCCCCTTCGACAGTCCCACAGTACAACTAGCACTGGTGCTGAAGGCCCATAGCTGGGATGAGATCGGTTCAGGCAATGGTTGTATTTTCCTGGGGCAGCGACTACAAGTGTGCACAGGAACCAGTGTTCATGGGGCCCGTGAGTTCAACTCTGGTTGCCCACATGTGGTTCCTGCAGGGCACTGGCAGACACAACGATCCTAATGATCAGTGTTGCCATTGACTGTGCCTGGGCAACTGCTTAGCGGGGCTGCGAACTGTAGCTGGTCCCCATGAGCTGACTTCTGGACATCCAGACAGTGGAAATAGAGTTTCTATATGTGGGAAGATGTATCTGTAGAGTTTTGTAGCCAGAAATGTACAGACTTCGAGTGTAAACTGAATATTGCAACAACATGCCATCGTACCAAGTCCAAGGGTAGAATTTGGCACTGCAGTATAGCTGCACTCCCCAAAATGAGTGCGTTCCTTTTCCCAGACATCCTGCTGTGTTTCAGCAGTTCCTTTGTGCCCTTTACATCCTGTGCCTTAATGATTACATTATAGTGTGAACGTTCAACTTACCAACATCTCATCAATAAGTTTCTTCAGAATCTCAGCGACTTTCTTGCAGTTTCTGGAAGCATTACTGTAGATGAGAGTTGTTGCCCCCTGGTTCCAGTCCACAAGGATGACATTCATGTCTTCTACAGAAAGCAGAAGGCGGACCAAGTCAGGGATCCAGACTGGGGCCGAGCCTGTCAGTCGGTATCCGTGGATGATGAAGGTAGTTTTCTTGGTCACATCTAGATACTTGGAGGCTGTCGAATCGAGCTCTTCAGCACAGTCTGGGTTCTGTCTGGTGTAGAGCAGCAGCTTCACTCTCAGGTCTGTCCCTATCAAAGCGTTGCCGATGCTGAGAGCTGTGAATGCAGGGCATGCATTCCTGGGATCTGAAAAGAGCAGTGTGGCAGTCCTGAGGTTAGCACTAACGCATTTGCTTTGACCTTTTCTACCTGTCAGCCCTCACAGGTACGTACGTTGTGAGCTGTCTGAGCCAGGGCTACTCCTTTCCTCTCCATCATGTTCATGACTGGAGTTACCCTGAAACTTAGGTTTTCTTGCCATGTTGAACAAAGACAGCAAGTGTACCTTCTTGGAGCAGCACTCCCTGAAACAGCACCATCCTGCTGCTGCTAGCAGCTGGGAGATGGCCCAGGCTCTCTCCAAAAATCCCACAAATGTGAGGAAGGGATTGGAGACTGACAGCTAGGATGGTTGCTCTATTGGTTTGAGAGCACACCCAGATGCTCTGGGCAGCTTTTAGGGTAAAGAGAGATCATGGAGCTGACAAGCTGCAGAGAATCTTGCTGTTGTGAGGGACAGCTCAGTGCTTCATTTGTGTTTGCAGATGCAGGCTGCTATTTCAGACTGCAGAACAGGGCACCCTTGGACTGCAGGGGATGTGTATTGCTTTATACACAGCTGAAGAGTAACTGAATTCTATGTAAATGCTGCTTCAAGGAACGGTATCTGCCATGTGAAAGCCTGTCTTTGTTCATTGCTTTTCCAGCAGAACACCAGCTGAGCCTTCAGAGTCCAACACAATCTCCAACAGGGCACTGGCAGGGAATGGCATAACTGTCGACGGACAGACACTGCTTGTGAAGGCCCTCCCAGGTTTTGCAGCCTCTTCCTGGCTCACAATCCTTTTCCCCAGGTCACCTTAATGTTATTGAAGAACCTTGTGGGAGGGAGTGTCTGTCTCACACATACGTCCTGGGCTGCAATAGTTGTTTAGGCTGCAGTTGCTAGAGAGATTGTCCTGATGTTTGTTGCTTAAAGGGCTGTGCAGGAGGTAGAAGGGTTTAGAAAACCTGCAGCGGGAAGCTGATTGTGCTTTCGCAAATCTCCTATGCTCTGTGCGCTTTAATTTCTAAACAATGAAACTCTCACAGTTTCTATGAGCAACTTTCCTTTTTCTCCTCCTATGGAAATGGGGAGCATGAGAGTGATATAAATGCTGTATGCCCAGCACATAAAACAATCTGCTCAGTTGCCATAGTTCTGCTAATTACTTTGTAGAAGCCCCAGGAGCTCCAGAAATAAAAGTTAATAGGCTAAAAGGATGTTGCAGTTAAGTCCAACTGGATATTTTAAATTGCTACCATAAATTCAGAAATAAATTTTAACATTTGAAATCCACAGAGTCCTTCCCGTATAAAGCCTATGGTAAAATACTAATAGCGGGACAGGAGCGGTGGAAAATGAGCCCTCTGCCAGGCCCAGGGAGCAGCGGTTGAAATGAGTGGCCTTAGGATTGAGGGTGTTCTACCTCTGTAACATCAGTGAGGGCTCCCAGGGTGGTGCAGCTCTGGGCGCTGCTTGGGGTGGCCTGGGCGGCTGTCTCCTGACCAGCTGCTCTCCCCTCATCCTTACAGCACCGAGATGCTCCAGAGAAACAGCAGCAAGAGTTCTCCTGTGACACTGCTCATGTGGAGATCTCAAAGTACCCAGCAGAGAGAAGTTCCCATTTTTTGCTGGTACACACCAGCATACACAGTGATACTCAACCACTCTCCTCTAGGTGCTACTGCAACATAAAAAAATACAATCATATTTATTTTTTACTAATACCTAGAAATTGTTGTAGTTATTATAGAGTATTGTTAATCATCTTTACCGCCACTGATGCTGTAGTAATACAGGCAGAAATGCCAGACAAGAATTACTTCTATATGGTGCAATATTGTGCTGATTGCTTCACTTGTTTCTGTGTCTCCTGCACTGTGCTGAGACTTGCCCGGAGGAGCACTGTTTGTCACCAGACCACCAAACCGTCTGGTAAAGAAGAGCTTTTAAAGAGCTGATTGGCATTTGCTAATACCTTACACAGGAATTGCTTAAAAAGCCTTATTATATCTGCACCAAGTCTGTTAGATTTGTTCTGATTAACCAAATCACATCAGTGCTAACAGTGGGGGAGGACCTTCCAGCTTCTCCTCTGGCAGGCTGCTGCACATCCCACACTCCTCGACCATGTCTGACAAAAGCTGGCACATGAGGACAGCCAGTTATCTGGGCTTTGCTCTTCCTTCTGATAAACATGGTGAATCCCACTGGCTGGAACTGTCTTCGAAACTCCCACAAGATTTCTCTGATGGGGCAAAACGCTTGTTGAGATTAACTCTGCAAGTGAGCAAGGGAGGTGGAAACTCACAGCCTGGGCTGCGATTAACCCCTGTCCAACAGACCGCTTCCCTCCAGGAAAGGTGAATAAAAGTGGCAGTTAACCCAGTGTCCCCTCAACTTGCTCCCAGCCCTGTCTTGGCTGCTACCTTGCTGAACAGCCTCAGGCAATTCCCTGTTCTCCCTCTGCTGGGTTTTCTGGTATGTAAAATAGGAAGGCAAACAGTAGTGTCCTGGGCCGGGCGCTCTGACAGCTCAGCACCTGTGGCTGGGAACTGTCTGGGAGCTGGACATCTTGTCTCGAGCTTGAGATCAGCCTCTGATCAGCCTTTGGTTTAGTGAGTTAGGTGGTGTGGGTTGACGGTTGGACTTGATGATCCTTGAGGTCTTTTCCAACCTTAATGATTCAATGATTCTGTGATTCTATGAGGTGCTATTGCTGCAGGAGGGGCATCCTCAGAATAACTTGGTTCTTAAATTACATATGTGTATGTATATATATATATACATAACATGAAGTTATATACTCCTAGGTGGGAGTGTTGCGGTCATGAGAATGGTCCCTGGCAGACTCCGTGGTATGTACTGCTCCACTGCTCCCCAAGTCCTACATTCCCCTGGTCTCTTCCTTTCTTTTCTTGGGGATGGTGCCTGGAGGCTTTTTCTTCCTTCTGTCCTGGCTGCTCACCCTGCAGACGGGCAGGGTTTGCAGCAGGGGCTTTTTGGGGCTGTGATCTTGAGGCTGTCTGCATGAATATAATAGCAGCTGAATTTTTTACCTCCACAAGTCTGTCCTCTTGTCGACTGAAGCTCCAACAGATTTTCACTTTGGTGGGTCTGTGGTCACTTGGTGGGATTTTTTCTAGCTGTGGTGAGACTGTACTGCCACACAGAGCCCGCGAAGGGGGCTGCACACCCAGCCCACACCTTGCGTGGGCTTGCAAAAAAAAGCTTGCCTGGGCTTTGTACAGTGAGTTTCAACAGACTGGTCTTGTGCATCAATAATGAGCCCTCAGTTTCAAGCACAGGTTACCACCACACAGCACATCTCCGTGGAATTAGTGAAGATTTCCATTGCTTGTCCACAGAGAGCATGCCCTCTGCCTCTTCAACGGGTCTTCAGTATCTCACTGGGTTTCCTTGGCATCTTTTCACACAATTCTCTTCTTCTACTTCTTGTAACTACATTTCCCAAAGCATATTTAACAAACTAAGCAAAATGCGACCCCAAGATTACTCTGGAGAACCTGATGAAATACAAGTTAGTATTTGTAAGAATACTGTTTTTTTTTCATTTTTTTTCTACAAAGCAGAGAGTTGTAACTCGACTTGCTCCCGTGTGTACGCTAACACAAGGCAGTACATTTGTTTATTGTAACACAGGTTAATTCTTGATAGGGCTGTGAGGAAATCAAATGAAGCTTATTGTTCATAAATGGTAATTCATCCTTTGTGTCTGTCATATAAGACACTGCTGAAAAGAAATAATTCTTCTCTGAAGATTTCAAATGACATTTTCAGCATCGATGGACAGTACTTTTATAAGAGCAATGTTTGCAGAGTGAGGAAAGGATAATAAAAATGACTTCTGGTTTTACATTTGGAACTCTTAGAGCTGACTACATTCATGTACCCAGGATAATTTGCTTTGCCAAAATAAATAATGCTAGAGAAAAAACCCTGTGCAGTAACTGTAACGCAGAGGGTGCATATATCCATGTTTCTGCAAGGCAGAGAAAACCTGTTATATTGGACAAAAACACTCAAAACAGATGATTTCTTACCTGATTTCTTACCTGTTTTCACCCCATACAAAAGGTAGATGAACACACCACACAGCCTCAGCATGTGGACTTCCACATGGAACTTCCACAGGTAAAGGATTTTAAGGATCCCACAATTTCTCTGGCATGTGTCTGCTGTCTCTGACAGGAGTTTGCTCTCCTTCTGTGCCAGCAACAGTAGGTGTGGTGAAAGAAGGAAGTTACCAGCCAAGAAATGAAGACCAGTCTTTAGTTATACAACCAAAGCTGCTTCTTATAAAGGTGGGGCACCTTCTATTCTACCAGGTTTCCGTATTTTAAATATAGTTTGCCCTGGGGAATGACTAATCAAAGGCACAAATGGTTTGGTATCACGCTGTATGCAGCGATTTGACTAAGGGTGTTGAAACTACGGAAATCATTGCATGTGTATTTGTCTTTTGCAAAGAATGTCAAAAGGCAGCAGAGAACGTAGGTGTCCCTGCAGGTCTGATAAGCATCTGGGCAGGGCCAGCACTTGGTTTCCCAGGGCCCTATGTCGGTCGCACTCCTGATGATCCCTACTCTCCCGTGTCCCTTCAGCTCTCCCGAGCACGGTGGCCCGGCATGCTTTCTCACCGAGACTCTGTCATCTCGGGCAGGAGGCAGATGCACAGCACTGTCGTGACAGAGGGGAGGTACCAGTTTGAGTCAATCTGATCTCCGTTGGGCTGCCAAGCAACTGCTGCCTTGGATGACGCTTGTACCTCTGGGATCCCCACCAGACTTCACTGCATCCCTGCTGGAACCTCACCAATCCAGCTCTCATTCAAGTAAGAAAGCTGTTTTTTTTTCCCTGCTGGACAGGAGGAAGATGGCAGATGCAAAGTTGGGGCAGGAAAGGGAGCCTGAAATTGGAGTGGACGATCTAGTGGCAAAATGGGAAAGATGAGGGTGGTGGGGAGTTTGGAAAGGGGTGAGAGAGGGGAGGGGAAGAGAACAGGGATGGCTGCTGGATAGCAGCTGCGTGGTGGCTTTGCCTACTGTTTTCTTTGCAAATTCTTCTAACGTGGGCTGGGGAAAGGGACCATGGGGAAGATCAGAAACACCTCATTAAGCACAGGCTGTTTTCTCCCCTGGTGATGATCCAATGAGGGGCTGAACTGTTACAGTTCCCAGCTGCACAGCTGTTTCTTTGGTCTGTGCTGTACATCCTAAGCTTTTTGCCTTTGCTAATTCTTGGGTTAATCCTTAACTCTGCTTGCTGGCTGTCTGCAGCTCCTTCTTGTTCAGACAAGTGCGTGCTGCTTGTCTGGCGCAGGTACGGCTTACACCTCCGACAGAGGAGCACACCCAGCAACACACAGGATTTTTTCACAAGCACCTGGAGCTCTCCATCCTCATGCAGCTCAGCAATCACAGTCTTACCATGCTGTGATTCCATTTGGTAATCGCACAGGCAGAAGTTGGTTTTTGTGATTTTGAAGAGGATAAACGTTGAGAGAAGACACCAGAAAAAACTTCTGTGACATGTGGAAGCTGCAGGCTTCAGTGAAAGTGCTTTTTCCGATATTCTGGCAAAAGAAAATAATTTAAAACATTGTTTTCCTTCCAGTTCCTTTCTCACCTCTACCAGTAATCCTAAACCCTGTCAAAATATTTTCTCCTTAGCATGTTCTGCCAGTGGTGCAAAGGAATCGGTCCAACAGCGAAACATGCAAGATGAACAGAAGGCTTTTACCTATCGCAACAGACATCTGAGCATCAGAGATAAAATGAGGTAAAGAAATCGAGAGGGCCGTGCCTTTCTTCTCACCATAAGAAGAGGGAACAATTTTACTGCCTGAAGCTGTGCCCCACTTGGTTCTTTTCCTCAAATTTCTGTTTCCTATCTGAGACAGCTCATCCAAGTGGCTGTCAGTTCCGCAGGAGGTACACCCAGACTGGCAAGCTCGTCCTTGTAACTCTCAATTATCTTTTGAAAAACAAGGATTTTGAGTAACCACCATTTCAGACTAAACTCGATTGTTTACAGTATGTGTACTGGCAGATGTACCCAGGATGTCAGCACTGGAACTGCTGTCCCCAAAGAGGTGAGGGGTTCAGATAACCACCTGTGTTTACAGATCACTTCCAGCTCCTGAATCCTGCTGACCAATCCTTCACACCTGCCCCACACAACCCTCCTCAGCCACACACTAGATAAAGATGTTAACAGCTGACTTGCAGCTATTTGGGTTTGGTACACTGAACTCTACCACGGAATACACAGGAATACTTCTTGGGACAGAAGCCTTCAGAGTCAGAAATAATTCCGTTGTGAGCTTTGAAAACAGTAACAACTTGAGACAGTAAAAGCTACTTCTTTTATCACATGTAGAAAACATTTAAGATCAGAACTGGCATCAACTTAAGAACAATTTAATAGAAGATATGAAATAATTATACATAAGAAAAACACTGATATTAGCTCTGAGGTGTCAAATAGCTGTTGTTATTTCACACTTGGTATAGAAGCATTTTGGTCACTGTGAGTAGAACCATTGTTTGAATCCGAGCCTTTTTCAGAAATGTTGTTTCCTCCTTGGAGAAGCTTATGACAGCGATGGTCAGCTGAAAAATATTTCCTGCATCCACTGCATGAAATCTCCCTGATTCACTAGTTTCCCGTGGGTGGGACGTTTTCATGGAGATACTGGAGAGCCAAATCTGTCCACTTCATTTCTTGCTCTTTCACAGACTCGGTTGTGCCACCATTGTCTTGCTCTGGTTCAGGAAGCTCATTCTGAGAACAAAGCAGAGGTACAAAGCATTCCACACATCGTGCACTGCCTGCAAAGAGCGGGCTCCCACCACTTCATATGGTTAAATACAAAAATCCACAAATGAGCCCAGAGCGTGCATCTGAACAATACTTACCATACATACTGATCCACTTAAAAATACTACTAAGCCCAGTTATGAACAATATTCTTTTCACATTTATCTGGTGCTTAATCTGAAAGGTAAATTGGTTTTCCAGGACCCTGGGGCCTTGCTATACACTCAGACTGCACATGCAGTGAAGAAGAATATGTAGTAAATGCAAAATAAGTAAATAATAGTGTGATGCAATTATTCCATTGCTTGTTTGCGATGTGTTCCTTTTGCTGTTGCCAAGAATTCAGATTCTGCATGTATTATAGCTGCTATTAAGACAACTGTAACATGTTACTTTCCTATGGCAGGTGGGAAATCCTTCCTCCTCCTACATGCTGACCACCAGTGTGGCTGTGCTGTATCAACAGTGGAACTCAGAAGCCCTGCCAGGTGCCACACAGAGCTGCTCATGACACACTAAGGTGCAAGTACAGTTTAACTTACATTTCCTTTGCCTCCTTACATTATTTCTTCTCCGTGTTGCTGCACTGGTGCAGTCACACAGAGTGCATGTTATTCTGCCAGATACCATTTGGGCAAGAATTCTGAGTTCTAGATCTCTGGAAAAACCCAGCATGAGTGAAATAAAATTTTTCAGTGTTGAAAAGGGGGTATGATTTGAGCCCATTTGAGTTCACAGGAATCTCTCAAGTGAGTGCTGGATCAGATGCTAAGGACAGGCTCCAATAGTCCTTTACAGCCATTCTATTTGCTTCTTTAAAGTGCCACTGAGTAAGTCTCCTGTGAATTTGTGCTGATTTCTCTCTGTTATCAGAGACATTCCCATCCCTGGGGATCTTTATATCCACAGCCAGGCCCTTCTTTCTATTGTTAGTTGATGAGGCTTCCTGCTCTGAGGCTGCCATCTGTATGTGACTGTAAGTAGCTCAAGGGATGGCTGTAAGGAAAGAAACAGTCCTGTTTGGACACAGGGTAAAGGCAAATGTCAGCAAGGAACTAGTTTATAATATTCAATAATATAATAAAGGTTATCCCAAGCAAAGAGGGGTTTGGGCTCTCATACCTGAGAATCACAGTTCTGCAAGATCATTCCCTCGAGCCCAATTCTTGTCAGGAAAACTTGTGTGCTATATATATGGGTTTTGGAGGTGTGTAGCTGCTCTTTGCCCTCTCTGAAAAGACAGTGGTGTAAGGGCTAAAGCTTGAGCCATGTCACTGGCAACTGGGAAATGTGTCTGTGCACTAAAAGAGACTATCAGCCTGTCAGTCCCCATGATCTCAGCATGACTGCTCTGACAGCGCCAGCCAGCGTAAAGCTTGTGTACCAGAGAGAACAAGGAGAGCGAAAATCCTCAAATACCTCTCACTTCCCTGGTACTTTCAAAATGGCTAAGGCAGGCATCGGTGGGGGACATCTGAAGCTTCAATTCTGGAGTCTGTGAGATGAGAGGCAGCTTTTCCCCAGCTGCACCTCTGTGGCCTTGCAGGTGTACACTGGGAGAACAGATAGCTGCCATGCGCTGATGCAGCACTACAGGCAAGAGTCACAGTGCAGATGCCAGTTTGGTCACTACTGTCCTTGAAGTGGCAACAGCAACACTGCACCTGGGAAAGGCTGATTAGGAAGACACTTGAAAAATGTTCAGCTTCTTTTAACGAGATTTCAGAAAGTGGAAATAAAGTATAACCAAGACTGCAACTATCAGCATGGGACTGATCCTCGCTGTTCGACAAATTAAGTGGGACACCACTTCAGACACTAGTGACATGAAGGGGGGGCACAGAGAAAGGACGATTATACTTCTCCCTGATGCCAAACCCAGAATTATGCGATGGGAAGGGCATGCCAGTTCCGAGGATATTCGGCTACTGGTCAGGGAAGAGAAACATCGCCGTCCTTGTCTGCACACAGGAATGACTGCCATATAGCACAGCAAAAGAGTGAGTCAGATCCATCCCGGGAACCTTTTGTACAAATTAGCTGCACCACAAGCAATACTGTCTGCGCTGTTTCTTGGGAAGGGTTGTGATAAACATGCCAGTCCTAACTCGGATTGATAAGTAGCAATTCACCTACCAGAGGGATAGCCACGTCCTCGTACGGCAATTTATCTTCCCTCCAGGCATCATCGATCAAGTCCAGGATCCTGCCATCCCTTTGCACTTCGCTGTCCATCGTTGCAGTGGGCGAGTACAGCTAAACCTGTGACACAAAGCAGACGCTGCTTCTAACGGCCATGTCCCCAACCCCGTGCCTGCAGTGCAGACTACAGGCTTCTTCCAGTTTTGATCCAATTCCTATTAAGATAAAACGTGCATGGAAAACCTTGATTTTCCTAATCCACTCGAAAAGGGGTTCTAGCCACAGGAGGACCACTCCATCTGGGAAGAACGCTATCAGACTGAATTGCAGATTGATGAGGATATACAACTAGCTTGCTGTTATTATGAATTACAGAGACTCGTACGTGTTTACAGTGACTTCAGGAATCTCTTCTGAGCAAGCTGGAGGACGCGGGCTCCCCCACTCTCTCCAACCCTGCCCAGCACCGATGCTCGCCGCCT
>NW_010099657.1:62400-77197 GCF_000699245.1 Pterocles gutturalis | reverse complement strand
GGCTGGAGCACCTCCCATAGGAAGACAGGTTGAGAGAGTTGGGGTTGAAGGCTCTGGGGAGATCTTATTGTGGCCTTCTAGTACTTCAAGGGGGCCTACAGGAGAGATGGGGAGGCACTCTTTGTCAGGGAGTGTAGTGATAGGATGAGGGGTAATTATTTTAAGCTGAAAGAGGGCAGACTTAGACTAGATATTAGGAAGAAATTTTTTACTGTGAGGGTGGTGAGACACTGTAGCAGGTTGCCCAGAGAAGCTCCAGATGCCCCAACCCTGGAAGTGTTCAAGGCCAGGCTGGATGAGGCTTTGAGCAACCTGGTCTAGTGGAGGGTGTCCCTGACCATGGCAGGGGGGTTGGAACTAAATTATTTTTAAGGTCCCTTCCAACCCAAACCATTCTATGATTCTATGATTCCTCTCTGTGTTTTAAAACGAACAATTCCAGTTCTTGGGTATTTCCAAGAGTATTAGGAGTGAGGCAATTGACCTGGCAGGAAAGAGGGGAAAAAAAAAAGCAAGAAGAGATGCCCTTCAGGCTTTCTGCCTATTCTATCACAAAATTTAACACGGAGCTTACCAGTTTTCCCAGCTTCTTTTGATAATAGGAAGCAAGCCAAAACAGTGATCATCAGTCCATGCATTTGGGCAGAAACAATTCTGATGGAGCAATGCAAGAAATCCATGGAAATTAAAAAGTAGACAAAAATCCTATTAAAAACATTCTGTTTAACAAAGAGTATAATTACAAGTAATAGAGAAATGGCTTTTATAAGCCTTTAAAAGCTGATTTTTGCTATTTTCTTATCCCCAAATAAACTAGCGAGAAACTACAATAAACTTCAAACTTAAAAATAAATCCCCAGAGTGGAAAGATATGTTGCTTAAAGCCCTGAAAAAATGAGTTACAAATTTCAAAACACAACCAGAATTGATGAGGAACCACTGACACATCTCTACAGTTTGTGTTTGCAGACACTCATGCACAAGGGTAGCTGAATGCACAAGGCACAACATTCAAGGTGTGCACCAGTCCAGTAACTGATCTGCACATACCCTGTTGTGACTGACTTAATGGTGAACCAGTGACCTGGCATGTTTCTTTAATGGACAAAATCGGTTTATAAGGTTTTAAAAAATCAAGAACAGGCAGCCAAAAAGCTGCAAACCTACAATGGGGAAAACTTGGAAAGAGGAAATATGCACTGTGTTACTGGAACCAAATGGGATTTTTCCAAGCATATTACAAATGTTGTTTCCAGTGAATACTTTTTTGTCTTCTAAGTAACATTCAGCCCAGAGGAAGTTTGAAAGTACAAGTTATAATCCCTTGAAAAGAGAAGCTTATAGTAAAAACACTGAAGGGCCTTCATTATGGTATAGGCCTTGGCAATGTTATGATAACAGTAGTACTCTACGAGTGAGTGATAAAGGAAGCAATCCTTATTTAAAATCAGTCACACTTCTAACTAGTAATGAAGTCTCCACAGCTGAATTAACAGACATTTGCTTTGCTTCTCTTATGGAAAAAGTACTTTCAATGAAAATTATTACTTTATCCAACTTTTACATATTTTCTAAAAATAGTTACTTAGACCACCTGTTTATGTCACCTATTTTTTCCAAATACTGTTATCCTCATGCATCTGTTTGCTAATGTACCTTTCTCTGCCTTTGATAAAGGTATGCTGTGACTTTCAAAGAGGAACGAACTAACTTGTCAACTGTGTTTTCAATTAGTAAAACCTCAGGACTAACCTTTGCATTAACATGAGACTTCTTGCCTTTAAGGTTCTCAGTGGCTGTGCTTTCCATACTGTGGGGTCAGTAAACAAGCTAACCCAAATTAGTCTCACGAATCCTTAAGACATTAGTTATTTTTTAAAAACCAATGTAGCAGGCAGAATTCCTCCTCTTACAGACTATCTTATTTTTGTGCGTGTAAAACCTCCTACCAAGGATGATCACAACACAAGAAAGCAACATGCAGTGTGCAGAAATAGTGGTAAACAAAGAGGAACTCCCTATTTCAGTAGTGTAGACAACTTTACTGGAAATAGTTGTGTACCTGATTCACAGAATATTTATTTTAATGAAAGGACATTCTGCATTAACTGTGTATGAAAAACATATCACAGCATAGTCTTGATACCACACCATAATGAAGCTGTGAGCAGAATGAGCAGGTACAGTGATGCCTGGAGAACCACTCTTCTCTCTTGCGTTTCACATTCTTGAAGGTTCAAAGTCTCTCTCTTCTAGCAAGTTTATGAGAAGCGAGAAGCTGTCTTTTACTGCCTCCATATCATCCAAGGAGCAGGGTTTAAGAATCCAGCGCTTTCCACGTGCAAGTGGCTCAAGTTCAAAATATTTTTTTATCTATTGAAAAAAAAAAAAAAAAGACCAATGTATTAATATTATAATGACAACTTTCTGTCTCTCATCTGAAAAAACAAACCAAAACAAGACATAAACAAACACCATGTAAAAAGATGGGGATACTCATTTTCAGAATCTTACCCACAGCTGTTCTTATAATACAGGTTATACGATGTGACCTGAAAGTGTTTTCTTTAGGGGTGAGTGACCTGCTTGGAAGCTACCATTCTACCCATACATTTAACAGCATGGGAGGTCTGGGGACAAATTATACGGACATAAGGCAAAGAGCAAAACACAGAAAACAAGTGTTCAAAAACATAACCAAAACAGCAAAAGTAACTAAGAAATTCCAGTTTATGTTTGTATTTTAATGTTAAAGCTGTATATTTCATCACAGTCTTATTGGTAAACACTGAAGATGCAGAATTTGTGACCAGACTACTCTTAACTACACAAATGAACTGTCAAAAATGTACAAATCCTAAGCATTCCAGTCAAAGGTGAGCTATAGCAGAGGGTTTCTTAACAACCTTGAGAACACCAGAAAATAAAAATTCTTCCAAAATCAGTTTTCCTAAAACTAAACACAGAAGACTAGCATGCTAATGCAATTAGAATAGTATTAAGTATTATATTGTGAGACATGATAGTTTTCTATAATCATCTTAGTTGAAAATCTAGCAGGTTTCAGATGCTTCCTAACAATACCTAATAATGCCTAGGAAGAAGGAAACCTTTTAATTAAACTAATTCCATTTTCACTTCTGCAGCAAATGTGCAGCAAGAAGGCATAAGAATATGTATATGTATCTATATGTAATACAGAATTGCAAGTTTTAAGGCAGTTATAAGCCTTGACATAATAACTGAAGAAGATGCAGTTTCTTGGAAAGACCAGTCATCACAGACGCTAATTACACCAACTGTCAAGGCAGAAACACAGACCCACAGAAAGACTGAGAAAGAAAACAGTTTTATTTAGTAGTATACTCTAATCACTTTTCAAAGTAGCAAGCACAATATCAAAACATATTTTTGATGCCTCTTAGGAGAAGAGAGCAATCTGAAGTTATTTTGGTCCATAGATTACTGTTTTCATCAAAATTTTAGTCTTTTGATAGTATTTGATCCAACACTATTTGATCCAAAAGTCTATTCATGTTTGACTTGTCAAAATAGACATTTAGTTGTTACATCCAAAATTATATCCATCAGTATTTGCTATTGTCAACATACCAACAGAAATATTTAGTCCTGACTTAGTTTACACATTCTTGTTCCTTGTAAATATTGCCAAATATTCGTAATTTTCTTTTATCACAGACTGTGCCACCACAAATCTGCACAATTGTTGAACAGTTACTTGTATTGTGGTAGGCAGTAGAGGCCCTAGACAGGTGACTGGAGCCACACTGGCTAATGCTAGGAAGGAGGAAAGGAAGGAGGGAGGGAAGGAAGGTGGGAAGGAAGGAGGGAAGGAAAAGGCTTCCAAAGCCCAAACAAGCTGCAACATCTCTATGCAGACCTCAGAGAGTCTATACAACAGTTCTGTTTATCTAGTAATGTATTTTCATAAAAGAAACTGACTGTAGTTGTATCAACTCACATAAATCAGAATTCAACCGTGACAATGTGGCAAGAAGGGCTTTTTATTTTTAAGAAAGGAATATCGAACAGAAGGTCAAGTAACAAATATCAGAAAAAAAATTGTGGTTTTTAGTTGTGAACTTCTGCTTCCCCAGCTAAGACACAAGTGAAACCTTTTAAAATCTATTTCCAACAAAGCAGAATTGTATCAATAACAACCTGCTAACATTTGAAAATGAAGTGCGGTACTTGACATTCACTTCCCCTCAAACAAATTTCAGAAAACATAGAAGTTGAAATAAATGGGACTTCAACAACCAGTACTTTAATATCAACATACCTGCTTATTAGCATTGCTATCTCAGTGCCATATTAGTATCTGATATGTTAGCACGGTTACATGTGACCAAAACCTAGATATTAATCTCTGTGAGGGACATATTGCAATGTCTCCAGCAACTGAAGTGACACCAAATTGAGATTACCTCCCTTAATGTATTAAATTAATGACACTGACCATAGTACTGGAGAAGCAGCGTAAGAAAGCTCACTTGCCTGTTTCAACAATAGCCTTGCTGACTGTTAAATATGGGGAGGAAGTAAAAGCTGCACAGAAGCATAACAAAGCAAAGTGTCAGTGCAGCTAACTGACAGAGCAGCCTGCTGGTGTTAAACTGACAAATATGGCTGAGTAATTTGGGATGTTTCAGACCCACAACCCAGAGGATGTCCACCACACCCCCTCTACTGGAAGTCTATTGCCATCAGTCCCTCGAGCTTACTGAAGTCTGTGTGCAATCTTATTTACGTAGCCTCTTGAATTAAGGCTATGCCATATGAAGAAATGATTACGAAAAGGTTATCACATTGTAAGAAGAGTACTTGGGTTTAAAAGCATTAAATATCTATAAACACATATATAACAAAATGATGGCAGTAAGCAGACTAGCACGGAGTCTTGTGTGCTTGTGGGAGAATACAACTGCTTATCAAGATAGCCTCTAGCCAAGAGAAACACAATGACTTTATGCTACATTTCAGTGACTGCAGATGCCAAGATAGAATTCCTACTTCATCAGTAAAAGAGCATCAACTGATTTAGTGAAACAAGTTTTGCAGATAAATTATTTGTGTGGATACCCAACATTGCTTAATTTTTTTTTTTTCCCCCATTTCTAGGTGTGTAATCAAAATGTAACAAAATCATCAATGTGCTGCCATCATTTTCCACACTTAAGGAACAGTTCAGAGTATCTACACTAACAGCACCTAGATGAATGCTGAAATTAAAATGATTGTTAAACAGTGGCTTTTGAAACACAAAATTTTGGTAATGGCATGAAAGCACGACTGCTTACATTCATATAAGTAACAGCTATTTTTTCCATACCTACAGAGAAAAAAAGATTTGCTAGATGACTTGTCTCTAATCCAAATACAGAAAAATAACATTAATTGGTTTACAAATAATAAATAACTACGCCAAAAGTAGTACAGAAGTGATTTTCCACAACCCAAGGGACACTCTGTGGTATGTTATTGTATTTCCTCATTTCAACTTCACACCACAATGGAGTTTGCTAAAGTCCGGAGCTTTGCAAGAAGGCTCTGCAGCTTTGAAACTTCCAGAAAGATGTTTGCAGACACAAATATTTCCCAATTTACTATAACTTTTTGCCCCCTTTAACTCTGAAGAGGTCATTCAGTTCTAAAAATATATGTTTTTTTAAACTTAAAAAGGAACTCTCTTTTTTTCAACGCAAGAGATGAAACAACTACACAAAGACAGACACAATCAGATGCCCAACACTGTTTATACAGTTGAGTTTCCCACTGGAATGCTCTCACCTCTTTATCTGCTTTCGTTTCTCTAGTTGCTTTCTGCCCTGATGACCATCATTCACACTTGTTCCCTACCAGACTTCCTAAGGGGATGCACACTAGTCACCAAAATATCCAAAGGAAGCTGAAGCCCCTGAATACTCCCTCACCCAGGTAGTTCTTGCATAATCAGATAATCAGCAGTAACTATTTTACTGCTCCCTTCGATCACACTAGCACAAAAAGGGTGAGTTCCTAAGAGAAACTCTTTTGTCTTCCCCTCCGGCATAAATGGTGAAAAGCTTTCTGCCTGGTCATGGATGCTGAAGCAAAATATAAAGACTCAAACATGCTTCAGATGTCTGACACATTAGACATGCATCTACATACTGGCTTTGCATTTTTAAGTGTTTAGGTTGGGATTGATATATTTTTAAGACACAACCTTAGAAGAAAATACAATCAATTAAATCCACATAATTTTAAGACTCCTTTACTACTATTTTACAGGATCTCACTGTATGTCTTGACTCCACATGAGGGCCTTGTTTTATAGAGAAGCTGACATTGTATTTATGCCACATTCTGAAGCCAATAAAATCTAACAATACACGTTTGTAATTATTCCCACTCTTCCCACACTCCACCTTCTAAGTCCTATTCTACTGGCACAATACACTAAGCATATGGTTATCAAATGTTGCTTAACCTACGTGCTAGAAAAGTCAAGACACAATAAAAGGATTGGTGCCCAGAACGTCAGCTGGTGTAAATTAGCATAGCAGTGTGGAACTGATGTTACTAAATTGATATACGTAAGCTGAGTAACCAGGCCCTGCTGAAAGCTTTTATATGTTCTATTACTGAAACTCATCTAGCCTGTTCACAACACATATGACCATAAGATGTATAGGAAAAGTCAGATACTGTAATATATGGATATGGACTAATTCCTATGTATTACTCAACATGAAAAAAAAAGCTCATTGAAAGTACTGTTTTTCATTCAAATTCAAAATTTTAATACCAAATTTCACCAACACAACAAAAAGGTTTCCAGCCCACTCTGATAATTTGTTGTAAACAAATACAAAATTCAGGCAGTCATTTAAATTACCAGGCTGTATTCGGAGAACTTAATGGATACAATATTTTTTCATCTAGTGCTGTTTTACTGAACAATTTTACTGGGTGAAAAAAAAAAAAAAGTAACAACACATGTATATTATACCAAATCAAAGGCTGCACAGTCATGTCAGTGTCCCCACTAGTCTAAATTTTTCAAAGACTTTTATAGGATTAAGTGTAAAGTCACCCTCTACTGCGAGAAGGTGACTGGTGGAGGTAGGAATTAAACTAAAACTACCTAATTTGCTGAATCCATCTATTAGCCACAAGAAATGGTTCATTCATCTATCCCAAATCTGCACAGACAAGAAATGTAGTAACAATGGGAGACTGGGGTTCCCCATATTCACATTGTGAAAGTTTCATTGAGCTGTGATGCAAGATTACCTTTTCAGATATCATAAAAATCTGCCTTTTGGAGCAACCTTTTAGAATATCCAGAAGAGAGAGACAATTTTGATTGCCAAGACCACAAACAACAGATGAGCTGTGTATAACAGTGACCAAAGCATGCACAAATTCAGTATCTTTGGAGAAGAGAAAAAGCCAAAAGTCCATCATCTAGCATTAAGTTTTAAAAAGGGAAACTACATAAAATTAGTAACTTCAAGAAGATTAACCTTGCAGCTAAAAAGGTAAAATACTTGCAGGTGGCATAGAAAAAAATACCATAATTAGAGGCTGAGAGTATATTTATACTGCTACAGAAGACTTTAAAAGAAACAAACAAAGAAAAAGCTTTCAACAGTTGCAATAAGGAAAAGGATGGTATTAGAGGTAAAAGAAGTGTTTAAAAAAGGAAAACAGAAAACAAACGAAGGCAAATTCTGGCAAATTAAATAGAAACCACAAATGTTGACCTACTAACCATAGTGAGGAACCCATTGCTTAAATCACCTCTGATGCTAAGAAGTAAACTGAAGTCCACTCTAGTTTATGTTGGTGTGCTGGACTGCAAACTGCACAGCCTCATGAGCTGCTACACGTGCTCTTCTGCTCATCCTGTTCTGAGTATAGTGATTTATGAGAGTGAGTGGAATGGACCAGTAGCCACTTCATCTTAAATCAACTAGCTCAATCCACTGTTGTACGGGAGTTACCGCTTTCATGCTTTTCCCTAAAAATCTGCTAGAAAACTCTTTATCTGACACCTCACTTGGCTAAAAAGGACCTCTTGTCTGACCAAAACAGCTGCTCTAATGTGTAAAACTGTCGGCAGAAGTTTCATAATGTTTATTCTTCCTACAGAGACACTTCATATCCTCCTGAAAAGACACTTCCCATGTGCCTGCTCATATGCTTCTTCATAACAATGATCTCATCTATGTCTAGAGTAATCCTTGTAACGCACCTACGTCTCAGAAGCACTCCTCCTAAAACACCTATACCTCATATTTATTGACTCCATATGGAATACATCTCACGCAAAAGGGAGGGGAGTGAAAGTGCCTCAGCTGAAGAGAAGGGACAGTGATATGCTGTGGTCTGGAGCAACCTAGGCATAGGGCTATTCTCAGGAACTCCAGTTGAGGTTAAACAACACTATCAGCCGTAGAAATGCTCTTAAATTCCAGTTCTTTGAAGCTAAATATTTCACTGTTGGCTGACTTTAATGTGCCACTGAATCCAAACTCTGTATGTGCAATGTTATAAATTTGCAATGAATCATTAAGTACATATTATGATAATCAGAATTATGTAACTGAGCTGCTTTTTTTGTTGTTGTTTTTCAAAAAATGACCAAAAGAAAGCCCAACACTGTTGTCTTCAGCATTTCTGTGGGATGGCAGGGTAAGCATTTTCTCTAGACAAGGTTTCAAAATTGTCAGAAGCCTTTCTGTACCTCCTCACAGGAACTGGTAAATACAAATTGATATTTCTAGCTTGTACAGCTTTCCAAATTTTTGTTTTTTAAAGATTACATGAAACACTTCCAACTGAGCTTTATATTTAGCTTTGTAATAGACCTGGCTGATATTTTTGGCCCATAAGTCTTTACAAAGAGGAATACAGTCACTTATACACACATTCCACAAAATAATTTACACAGTGCTTTGTGGAACAGGTACACTTTTCTATCCTTGTCATCTCTAGTCGGTACAAGACACCACACTTTTCAGATTGTAAGTGATTGCTGAAAGAAATGTATTTTAAAAAGGATATCTAACTGTTCTGAATGAAGAAATAGGATGCCTGGTAAATCAGCACAGACACGCTGTTCCAAACAGAGAGCACACAGTACTGGCAAATGCAAGTGTGAGACAAGAAAAGATGAGTGAGCTAGAGAGTTGGAAGATGAATACAGAGGGTTGCTTACTGTACAATACAAAGTATTGCATCATCTATCAGGATCGAGAGAGTCGAAGATTTTTTTAAATGGGTATTTTTTATATACAGATACATATGGCAATGTTATAATGGGTCTGGAAATAAAACAGATGAGAGTGAGAACAGAAAACTTCTAAGGGTGCAAAAGTGCTACTGAGATTTGCATGTATAATATGGATGGAAGCAAAGACAGGCTCTCAGGAACTACTAGCATCTATCAGTTCCTTTCATGCAAGTGTTTACCATACAACAATGTACTATGGTATATTAGATTTCTTTGGTTACATTATGTTAGTTTGTTCAAAATAAATAACAAAAATCTGGTAGCTGCCAAAAACCTACACCTATACTTGGCTTTCCACAGGTTATTCACCCAACATGTTCTGTTTATACAAGCATGTGCTTTTCCTACAACTGGAAGAAACAGAGATAACATGAGAACAGCAGCAGCATGTCTATTTTTTAATGATTCTATGATTTAGAGAAAACCAGAATTCCAGGTGAAGATTCATACAAGCAGTGCTAGGCTGGACAAACAAGACAAGGGCTCACAATATCCGACCCCAGAGTGAGCAAGACAGCACCCCTTCTTGAGTGACAAGTGAAACAACGAGAACAGAGAAGGAGGCATTGCACAAAAATGTGTGCAATGAAAGCACAGTAGAATATTTTCCCTTAATACCTACAGCTTTAATTTTTAACTTATTCCAAAGAATTAATCAGAAGTGGAAATCAGACAAGATTTAATACAAGGCTACAACTAACCCTTTAAGTTACTGCCTCTATTCCTTCCTCTCTTACTTACTGTGTTTTCTGAAGTACTTTGGTTGCAACAGACAACTTCTGACAGCTACATACTTACAGTTGAAATGTTATAATATAAATGAAATGTTAGAATATAAAATCCTGAAGACTATTGCTGAAAATAAGCCCTGGTTAAAGCCAGCTATTTGGAGTATATCTAGAAATAATTTTCCTCCCCCACTTACTTCATAGACATAAAAATGTCAATTTACCGCAGATAAAGCAATTTTTTTATATATGTGTATTAGCATTTCCAAATATATTCTTAAGACATACTAAAAATAACTGTTTTAATTAATTTAAGATCAATACAAACTTGGGATAATTTGTTTAAATTACCATAATTGCCCTGATCAATTAAAGAAAAATAAAATGGAGCATATCCAAAGATAATTTTTCAAGAAACCTATGAACAGCTTTTACTATACTACCACTCATCTTCTCTCTACCTTCTCTCACTCAGGTTTGTTTTTTGCTACACCTTTGGCTAAATAACTTAAGGAATACAAATAACTATTAGAAACTCAGCACTCAAGATGTCGAAGCAGACATGTTTCAGAGCTTTCCAGAGATTTGTAGTATTTTTTTTTCCTAAATAGAATGCAGATACCCATGGTTTACTTCAGAATATAATACTAGCAACAGAGTATGCTAATTTCAGCTGCAAAATATGCTAGCTTTAACTACAGACCATGGTTTCAACTAGTAACAAAACCTGAGACACAGGTACACCAGTGCTGAGCTTTTACGAGCCCCCTCTCCCAAGTTTACCTGTGACGTTGAATGTCAAAATAACCTTTAGAATAATGAGAAGTACAAAGATCAATCTTTATTAGACATCCCTTCTGCAAATGGCATGTTTTCTGTTCAGATAACAGTTAAACACTATTTTCTGGAGAGGTGCATATGTTATGATTCATCTGCGTTTGCCTGAACACGTACATAAATCTAGCACTTGAATAAATAACATCTGTATACTGTGCCCATGTCTGCAAAGCACCAAAACACTGTATGGACATGTATTCTTGTATCAACAGCAAAGAATGGGATTTCTAGAAGGGCTTTGTGGTTGGTTCCCCACATTTAAACTGCTGAAACCATTCCAAGCCAACAACCAGTATGAACACAAAATAAAAGCCATTTATTCAGCAGTAGCTGTGGTTCTACGAGATGCATGCTCTTATGCACAGATCAGATAACAGTCATCCTTATTTAATTGTTCCATACCAGGTACAGAGCAGAGTGTATGAATGTATGATGGTTTCAACATCCCTTCAGGTCCTTTGCTGTTGAGAGTATTATTAGTTATGAAAAGTCCACACTGAGGCAATGGAAGCCCAGAACTAATTGCAATTAACCATTTCCGATTCAAGAGCAGAAACTGTAAAATAAATCAATTTTTTTTAGAAATTAACACAGAACATTTCTGAAGCAAAAAGTTCTCTCACAGACCTGGCCACCACCAGCTTCAGTTCCGGGCTGCCAGAATGCCATGGGCTCCATGACTCCCCCAGTTCCTCCAGTGCCAGGGACTTCCATGGGAGCTGTTTCTGAGGAATTTTCTCCTTGCCCTACGGCTAGAGGAGGCAAATCTGTGCTTTGGTTTTTCTAGAGTCACGCCTTTAGAAGTGCCAATGCTTCCAAACTCACAGCCAGCCACCACTTTAAAGTAGTAGTTCAGGCAGCTCCAGACTCATCTCCATTTCTTGACATTTAATAACTCTCCACCTAGAAACATGGCAGGCAGAAACCCCTCATGGTCTCTGACTAGGACCTTGCTTGAGTAAGGTGTCCCCCCTCACCCCTCCCCAGCTTCCAGATTCCTTCATAACACACAAGTATACCAAGAGGAAAATTACAGAGCTCCAATCAGACACAGTCCTGTACACATGGGTATAGAGAACACCCTTCTGCAAAATCAATTTGCTACTGCCTCTGACATGAAAGGCAATGTATGAACAATCATAGATACAGAAAATGGGAGCACTTTACACTGAGGGAGGATGTTTTAAGCCAGAGAACCGAACTATTTCCAGTATGGGAAATATTAGTGAACTAATGAAGAGGTTTGCAGCAATGATGCTGGAAAAGCCAGGGATGATCTGAAGGGTTGTGAGAAGATGGGGTTCTTTTGACTCTTGAACTTAAAGGTAACAGGCTAGAATCTCTCTTTTTCCAAGCTCCAGTATTATTCCTTCCATTACCACAGGTTGCAGCAGGGAGTTGTACCTGTCTGAGAAGTCTTAGTAAAAACGTCACATGGGAAGGGACAAGCAAGAAAGTAATGAATATTCTTCACTTACAGCATCAAGATACCACTTGCCCTACATTATCCTGACCCACACTTCAAGAAAAAAGATGAAATAATAGGCAGTAGATCAAGAGTTCTACATAAAAGAAGAAAGATGCACTGATATCTCAGGCAGGATATCAACTTTTACATAAAAAACCCCATTCCCAAAGAAACCACACTCCTCTCCAAAGTGTCCAAATTCCAGGGCAGACAGACAGCATCTATAAAATTTATGGCCTCCTTGAATGACGGCTACTGATAATAATATTGAAGATGCTTAAAATGGTATCTGTGATAAAGCTATTGTTACTTTGATTAAGTGAATTAAGGCTTGCCTTTGTTCACCTACCTGTGGAGTGCCTTTAGAATGTCACTAAAAAGCCAGATTTTTTCTGAAGAAAAGCATCTGAAAGCAAGAAGATTATATCCTGCTGATGCCCCAATTCTCACTATGTTATCAACGAAAAACAAAAGCAGGTATTTGTCAAGCAATTCCATCAGAAAGAGAAACCCAGCTTCTGCAAGCTGACAGGCAGCTCCTTCCCTCTATCTCTGAATCTGACTTGCAGTTTTATCAAAAAGTCCTAGTATTACAGCTGGAGTAAGTGTCTCACTGGAAAGGGGATTGTCTATACCAAATATATAGCTGACACAAGAGGATGAGAAAATTAGTATCAGGTGACTAAAACATATTAATGCAAGAGATTTTTCTAAGCACTCTCCACTCACCTTACAGAGTAGCTTATCTATTCAAAATTGTGGTCTAATTGAGGTTTAACCACCTCTTTAAATTTTAGGGGTCTTGTGCTCAAGATAAGTCTTAATTCTGCACATTTGTAATTACTAATTGAGTTTTCTTTACATTAGAAATCACTGTATGAAAAGTTTGCTGACAACTAGTGATAAGCTAAAAGGTTATACTGCATATCATTAGCTTTTTGAGAACATACTTAAAATTTGCACCATATTACTACTTCTTGATAACGAACTATTAAATATGACAACAGCTAAAAAATACCTTAACTGAGAGCTTCACACAGGCTAAGAAAGGTTCTGTATATTGAAGTTAATGAGTTTAAGTCCCAAACTCGTATACGAAACAACCAATTATCCTGTCTGAAACACAGGCTTGTAAAACTCTCAGTTACTTGTAAAACGGTCTGCTACACACGAGTAAGATGTTGTTTAAATGACTTGTTTGACTAGATGCATTCACCATGAAATTGATTCTTTTAAAGCATTATTTTTAAACTTGATACAAGTTAACTGCGTAAACTGAAAAAGGGAAAAACATCTGGCATTATAAAGCGTAGGTTGCAGTATGAGTTTAGTATTTTATGAGGTCAAGGGTTACTTGAATGAGAAACTCATCAAGAACAAACAGTCATTTGTAGGGCAGTAATTAAAAGGTTTAATACGATTAAACTATTCTGCCATTTCTACGCCAAGATGTATAGTATAGGATCCTAGTGTTATTCCACCAAAGCCTGTGCAGCTCCAAAGTAATACAAAGACAATAAAACAACAAATAGAATATCTTTTGGCCATAAGCACCAAAAATAAATCTGAGTTGCTATTTTTCTATAGTCTGAAAGTAGCACTATATTGTGGCTTTACACCTGACATTTCCAGTTAGATTTAGTATTATTTTGTTATGCCTTTCTGGCCGTGGGTGGCATGAGAAGGGGATAACTAGCAACAGGCTACTGAATATTCCTCAATCTTCAGCTCAGGGACTGGGTCTGGAACTTTACAGGGGTCCAGATTTCAAAAAAAAAACCCCAAAAATACCCAAACAACAAAGGAAGAAACCATTGCAAGGAAGTCATGGAGCTGAATAAATGAAAAAATGCCAAAGCTAAAAATATGTTCTTCAATAACATTTTGGATTTGAATGTTTATCATGGTCCTATAAATATAGACAAAGAGACCATGCCAGGGCTACTGAACAGACTAGAATTTGCAAAGTAATCTTTTATGCTTGGTTCCATAACTGGAAAATGGTTCTATTGGTTTATAATGAATTAGTGTACCAATGATACGTTGCTAATAATTCACAGATGCTTTAGTGACTTAAACAAAAAAAAAAGTCTACTTGGTAACAGCTAAAATTTGAAATCTTATTAATGGAACATTTCCAGCTGTGCTCTCAAAAAGAGATGACCTCATTACAAGATGAAGCGTTAACAACAGTTTTTTAAAAAATCAATACAACAAATAAAGTGTTTTATACATCGCTCCAGAAAAGCAGGAAAAAATACTATGCTGCCTACTACCAAACTGTTTTGGAGAAGGATCAAATTCTCAGACTTTGAATAAAGAAGTATTTGCATATTGTACAGCAGTTTACTCAACATCCAGTGAAGAGTGCCACCAGCAACACTGTTTTATAAGCCCAGTTGCAGACAGATTAATAGAAAGGACAGTTTCATCATCATGTCAGTCAGACCACAGGCAGTG